>NC_133650.1:202721547-203021547 GCF_009905375.1 Apium graveolens
AAGCTAAGCTTGAACAACAGCTAAAGTCAAGTCAAGTTGAAGGAGAGAAAGGAATTGAAGTCAGGTGTGAAGACAAGATTGCAAACCTAGATGAGGTTTTGGGAGTATATTTGGTGAGAGTATGGAGGAAAGAGAGGAATGGCAGAAGGGAAACAGACGAAAGGCCAAGGCACATAGAAGGAGTGAAGATAACACTGAAGAAACTAAATCACTATCTAACCACTACCTTCCATACCTGACCTTGTGTTGCTGATCCCACTATAAACATCCATGGTGAACTAATCATCCCAAAGAGGAACCTATTGATTGGGACACCATCAAATTGCCTACCTTTTAACCACTCTTCCACTACCAAAGAAACAGAAAAGAAAATCCAAATCTACACCTCCCCTAACCTCTAAGAAATTCACATCAAAAATAAAAACCTAAGCCTAAGCCACCCATTTTTAAAGATGATTATGTTCATATCTGTGACATAAAAGAAATTTCAGACATTGAACTCTATCTGGATGAGCTGGAGGATGTAAGGGGAATAGCTGCCTACAGACAACTACCAGAGAGATTGTGTTCAGATACAAAGGAGCTGGGGAAAGAACATGGCCTCTCTACAGGATTCTGAATGAAGGCTACTCTACCTTGATCAGAGTCTTTTCAGCCATACAAAAGGATTCTGGCTTTACCAGGACAGCCAAGACTGAAATTCTCAACAAGATTGCCAACATAAGGAAAACTTGGAGGGAGCCAAATGCTTTGCCCAGAACTTTACTCATTCAAGAAAGGGGAATTACAATCCACAAATCACCTCATTGGTTGATGGAATTTAGAGATGATAAAGGAGTCAGAAGATTTTTCAGACTTGAAGACCAACTCAAGATTGCCAGCAATGAAACTCTCAAGGAAATGCAATCTAAGTTGGATATCAGTGATGAAGATGAAGCTGAATTCTACAGACAACTCCAACTCCAAATTGGGGAAAATGACAAAGGGCTAGGAAAGGAAAACAAGGGAACAAAGAAGAAAAAGATGATTTGCTCAGACTAGAGGAGCACCCTTGGAAATTCTGTAAATCTTCAATTACCTCGTAGTACATACACTTTTGCAGCACTTTTTAAATTTCTACTAGTTTCAATTCATATATTTGTTAAGTATTTTGTTATCATCAAGTTAACCCTGAATTTATGTCTACAATTCTTATAGACATAAATAGGGGGAGATTGTTAGGAATATATGTGCATTAGTTTGATGATATGTTTAACAAAACACTTAAGTAGAAGTTTAGTGTTTGCAGCCTCAACGGATAAGACCACTTTGGCTATCCGTTGATGGTGTAGCTTTACTTAGAAATAAGTCTAGTGTTGTAGCACATTTCAGTCTCTGTATTTAAGATATAATTCTTAGAAGTTGAGAGAAAATATAAGTCATGTTGACTACTAGAAGATATGCAAATAGGAAGGCCAATTGTAAATATTTCATGCCTTGTAATTTTGTATAAATGAAGTGGTATCAACGGATGTCTTAAAGACCTTCAACGGATGAGAAACAAAGCTTCAACGGATGTCTCTAAAGCTTCAACGGATAGAGCTTCAACTGCTAACACATCAACGGATAAAGCCATCAACGGATGAAGGCTTCAACGGATGTTCTGTTAAATAGCAGTTGATAAGTGGTAGTTGTAACAGCAGACAGAGGCACATGGGTTGACAGAGATAACTGAAATGTGGAAGCCTAATTTCAGAAATGTCAGAAAAAGCAGCCGTTCTACTCTAGTACAAAGAGGCAATAGTCAACAAAGTACTTGAGTGATATGGAGAAGAAACAAGTGGAGAACTTATTTTATTATTGTATTTTTATCTTTGTCTTCACTTGTACACTTGGTGATATATAAACCAAGTAGCAGCTAGTAATTAGATAAGAATTTTTCCAGTGCTATTTAGAAAAATCTTGAGAGAAAAATTATCTAGTTTGTACTAGGACGCAGCTGTGATCAACATCTTGAATCACAGATTTTCTGAAATACCATCTCTGGTGGAACAACAAATCCACCAGAAAAGTTTTTAAGGTCTGTTGTGTTCTTTACATTAGTGCTTGAATATATATCTGTCTGTATTAGCTTAAAGCAATTCACACACTTATTTATCTTGAACACAAAACCTTTAAAACTGCTCAAAACTTGAAAAAGTTTTGAGATTTACATTCAACCCCCCTTCTGTAAATCTCATTATTAGTCCACTAGGAATAACAATCTTCATCTGAGATGCTCCAGTTTAAAGGTAAAAAGTCATTTTTCTTGAAACAATTCCAGATGGCCCTTTCAGTGACTTCCACTTTTTCAGTAGGCTTAGCTTTCTTAGGTTTTCTCCCAACAGACTTGTAGTGAATTTTGAGTGAAGGCTTGTCATAGGTTAAGTTTGTGATTTTCTTGAGAGATGTTTGGCTTGAGGTGATTGGTATTTTTAGGAATGTCTTATCAGTTTGTTTGTAAAGGAATTTTGGATTAGAGGTATGAGGTGATTTGGTGATTGAATTTGTTGGGTTTGAAGGTTGAGCTAGATTTGTTTGGATTTTTAGGGTTTGTTGTGGTTCTGAGCCAACATGCCTTTGCTTGCTTATCTTTTCTCCTCTCCTTTTCTTGTCACCATCCTTCCTCTCATCCTCCTTTTTCTCTTCTTGCTTCTTGTCCTTGCTGCAAGTTGATTTAGAAGATTGACTTGGACTTGAGCCAGAAGGCTTTTGTTTGTCATCCTTCTGCTCATCATCATCCTTGTCTTTTCTTAAATTGTATTGAGCATTTGATAGCATGGTGTCAGCATTTACAAGATGCCTGTCTAAGATTTGTATCATCTCCACATCCTTATACTTCTTGTTCCTTTTGTACTTTAGATCAGACTGTAAAGTCATGATCAGCCTCATATTGGGTTAAATATCAAAGTGGTCACTCAACTGAATGTCATATATCAATTTAATCATCAAACTTAACGGGGTATCATTTGGATCACTAAAGTAATAATAAATATCAAACAGATACCTCAAAATATGTGCTCGAGAATTAAAATTTATTTTATGGAGTTCTAAACATTTTTTTTAAATCTTATTACAACCAAATGAAAAGTTATGAATACATAGGATTTTAGATGATTTTTTGAGATTTTTAAAAAATTATCTACTAATTATTTTTATTTAAATAAAGCAAATGACAACAAAATTAAAAATAAATAGTAGATAAATTTTAAAAAATCTTATTATATTATAGAAAATACTAGAATTCATACATTTTCATTTGGTTGTAATAGGATTCAAAAAAAAAATATAGAACTCCATAAAATAAATTTTAATTCTCGAGCACATATTTTGAGGTATATGTATTATATTTATTATGACTTTAGTGATTCAAATGATACCCCGTTAACTTTGATGATTAAAATGATATATGGCGTTCAGTTGAGTGACCACTTTGATATTTAACCCGCCTCATATTTGATCTGACACAGTATTTAGGAACAATGAGATGTTTGGCTTTTTTGGTTGTTGGACAAACATAGACTACTCCTCGGTTTGGATATAGATAGGCTTCAAGAAAAACTTCTATCTGTGCCTTTTTGAGCTCATGGAGAAGTTGAGTGTCTTCTGAAATAACTGGATTTACTCTGTCAATCATAACATCCAGTTCAGATGCTTTTAAAGTTTGAAGATTTGGAAGAGTCACCTGAAGACGCATTTCCACATCACCATCATTAATGTTCACAACAATCCTTTTTCTCCAAGAAGTCATCAATTTTGACAACCACTGCCCTGATGAAGTTAATGTTCATGGCCAAAGCTTTTTTGTAGGTCACATAATTATTTTGAAGAAATATTCTTAGTATTGCAAGAAGTTCACTGAATTCCTGATCTTGATTTGGTCCTTCTGCAGCCTTTAGAAGTGATAGGGATAAATAAATTATGCTTGTATAATTAAATACTGCATTAATTGTACAAGCTGTGGGCTGCTAGGCCCAATAAAAAGATATATGATACTCAGACCAGAAAGGTTAAGCCTGATGGACTAGATCAGGCCTGATGGAATAAAAAAGGCCCAAAAGCCCTGATTATTAATTAATTTTGTAATTAATTAATAAGGGACAAATCAGATGTTGAAAAGAGTCCCGATAAGGATATAAATCCTTGGAGATTAGCCTCAAGGGGACCTAAAAGGATAAGGAATCAGTTTCCTACTATCTAGGACTCCAAAGTCCATTCTAATTATGAGACTTGCCCACCAAGTCTCCTATACCAAGTCCAATTCAAGGACAACATCTATATAAGGGGTCTCACCCCCACCAATCAGAACTACGTTTTTTGGCTTGATTCTCTAATTCACAGAGATACGTAGGCATCTCGTAAAGGCAGATTGAGTCACGAAACACGAGAGCAGCCATTAAAGGCCTTGAGCTCCCGAATCTTAGTATTAAATACAGCAAGTAATAACCTTAATTTTTTATCCATAACATTTGGCGCCGTCTGTGGGAAAATGCAACAACAACCATGGCGAGAACACGGAGAACAATTGGAGCTCTAGAGGAAGGAACACCATCAGAGACAACCCAGGTGATTTCATCAACCGTGGAGGTTCCTCCCCATTCAACTTATGCATCTACTCAGGGGGAAGCCCAGACAGGGGCAACTCAACCTCAGCCACAAGGGACAACTCCCCCGACTATTCAAGGTACGAATCCTCAAGTTTAACAAGTACATATACCTATGAATTCTCGACCCGTCGGGTATGAATATTCAACTGTTGTTACTACTAACCCCCCTTATGGGATGCCTCTTCGCCCTGAGGTTGGAGGAAGCGGATATGCTGGGCGAGGCGAAGCACGAGGGCAGTCACCCCCCTATATACGAGGTTTGGGTCCTATTCCTGAGGATCGGGAATTTTCTGGTCCTTATACTGAGAGAGACTCCGAATCTTCGGATGATGAAGTGGCCCCGAGAAGGAGGCGTCCTGGAAAAGAGCCAATGGCCGATGGAAGGCAACGCCCCCAAAGCACCCCAGGGGCGAATCCCCAAGAAGTGCAGGAAATGATCAGGGCTCATGAGGCTGAAATCCAAAGGCTGAGGCGTGATTTGGAGGCTCACCAGGCCACCAGACCCCAGATACCCCCTAGGGGGAGAAATCCTCCTCCTGTCATAGACCTGGATGGTCCGGTAAGAAGAAGGGCTGTTGACCCAAGAACTGATCCAAGCAATCTCCTTCCCCTTGGAGATCCTGATGATCCAACTCCACCCTTCACAGAAGAGATAATGAATGCCCATATCTCAAGGAAATTCAAGATGCCCACTATCAAAGCCTATGATGGCATGGGAGACCCCGCTAATCATGTTAAGACATTCTCTAATGCACTGCTGCTGCAACCCGTGAATGATGCTATAAAGTGTCGGGCCTTCCCTCAAACCCTGTCGGGTATGGCCCAAAGATGGTACAGTCGCCTGCCCCCAAATTCTATTGGATCGTTCAGAGAATTAAGTCAGGCTTTTATTAAGCAATTCATCAGTGGAAGAGTCCATGAGAAAAGTTCAGCATCCCTTATGAGTCTTGTGCAGGGAGCTAAGGAATCCTTGAGAGATTACCTGAATCGTTTTACGAAGGAGGCTTTAAAAGTCCCAGACCTTGATGATAAGGTAGCCATGATAGCACTACAATAAGGAACCAGGGATGAGTTTTTCAAGATGTCCTTGGCCAAACGTCCCCCTGAAAACATGTTGCAACTCCAAGAGAGAGCAGGGAAGTATATCAAGGTTGAAGAAAGCATGAGGAAGACCATAGTAAGTAATGAGTCCACTGGAGGCAAGAAGCGAAAAACTGATTTGGAATATATTGCAAAGGACAAATATCCTAGAACCGAGCAAAACCCTGATTCAACCCCCAAGAAGGGAGGACCTGGGCAAAAGTTCACTGAATACGCTAAGCTTAATGCTCCTAGAAGTCAGATTTTGATGGAGATTGAGAAAGACAGAGATGTTCGCTGGCCTAAGCCCTTGAAGGCTGATCCCGCCAAGCTAGATAAGAGCAAGTATTACAGGTTTCACAAAGATGTTGGCCATGACACCGATGAGTGTAGGTAATTGAAAGATGAAATTGAGTTCCTCATTCGAAAAAGAAGATTGAACAAATACACTGGAGAAGGAGGGGATAGGAATAATAATGGAAGGAAGAACTTTGAGGATCGTAGGAGGGACCAAGACGATCAGGGGCGAAACCCCCAGCCTAGAGGACCAGTTATAAACACCATTTATGGAGGGCCGAGACCTCGAGGGCCTGTGATAAACACAATCTTTGGAGGTCCAACTGCTGCTGGATTGTCCAAAAATTCCAGAAAGGCATATACTAGAGAGGTTATGCATATTGTTGGAGAAGCCCCGAAGAGGGCCAGGACAGAAGTAACATTGGCTTTTATTGATTCCGACCTAGAGGGTGTGAAGTTTCCCCATGACGACCCGCTGGTCATAACACCAATAATAGGAAATAGCCCGGTTAAGAGGGTCCTTGTGGATAATGGTGCTTCTGTGGATATCTTGCTCCACGACACCTTTCTAAGGATGGGGTATAACGACTCCCAGTTAACACCAACCGACATGCCGATATATGGATTTGCTGGAGTAGAATGTCCTGTGGAAGGGATAATCAAATTGCCAACCACCATAGGTACGGAGCCAAGGCAAGCAACGCAGATGCTGGATTTCGTGGTGGTAAAGGCTAGTTCAACTTATAATGCTATCATGGGGAGAACAGGGATACATGCCTTCAAGGCTGTCCCCTCTTCCTACCATTCAGTCATGAAGTTTCCCACCCGAAACGGGATTGGAGAAGAGAGAGGAGATCAAAAAATGGCTAGAAGCTGTTATGTGGCCTCTTTGAGGGCAGATGGAGTCGGGGGGCAGGTTTTTCCTATTGAAGATATGGATGTTCGAGAAAATGATGAGAATAGAGGAAGACCAGCAGAAGAATTGGTTTCGGTTCCTTTAGACCCCGAGAATCCTGAGAGGACGACTTTTATTGGAGCCACATTAGAGGAGCCCCTTAGAGGGAAGTTAGTGAAATTTTTGCAAGAAAATAGTGATGTGTTTGCATGGTCAGCAGCTGATATGCCAGGCATAGACCCGGAGTTAATTACTCACAAGCTAAACGTAGATCCAAGCCGGAAGACAGTGAAACAAAAGAAAAGAAATTTTGCCCCGGAAAGGTAAGAGGCTATAAAGCAGGAAGTGGAAAAGCTCTTAGAGGCTGGTTTCATTGAGGAGATTCAATTTCCGGAGTGGTTAGCAAACCCTGTAATGGTGAAGAAAACTAATGGAAAGTGGAGGACGTGTATAGACTTCACCGATCTGAATGATGCATGCCCCAAAGACTATTTTCCGCTGCCTAGAATTGATACTTTGATTGATGCCACCGCTGGACATGAGATGCTGAGTTTCATGGATGGGTTTAGCGGATACAACCAGATCAAAATGCATAAGGATGACATTCCAAAGGTATCATTTATCACTGACTTTGGTGTTTATTGTTATCTTGTTATGGCGTTTGGTCTCAAGAATGCAGGAGCCACCTATCAAAGGTTGGTGAATAGAATTTTTAAGGATCTTATTGGTAAGACTATGGAAGTCTATGTTGATGACATGTTAGTCAAGAGTCTAGTAAAGACTGATCATATAGCCCATTTAAGGGAAGCTTTTGAAGTCCTGAGGTACCACAAGATGATGTTGAATCCGACGAAGTGTGCTTTCGGAGTAGGATCTGGAAAATTCTTGGGACTGATGGTCTCAAAGAGGGGAATTGAGGCTAACCCGGATAAGATAAAGGCGATCCTGGACATGGAACCACCAAAAACTGTTAAGGATGTTCAGAAGCTTACAGGAAGGGTTGCTGCGCTAGGACGATTCATCTCCAAGTCGGGGGAAAAGTGTTTGTCATTCTTCAAATCGCTAAAGAGCATCAAAGACTTTGTATGGAATGAGGAAAACCAGAAGGCATTTGAAGAGTTAAAGAAGTATATGGCCCAGGCCCCGTTGTTGGCTAAGCCAGTTCTGAGTGAAATTTTATTCTTGTACTTGGCTGTTTCAGAGAGCGCCTTGAGCGCGGTGTTGGTTAAGGAAGAACTGAAAGTCCAGAAACCCATATACTATGTCAGCAAAATTTTGCATGGTGCTGAGTTGAATTATTCAACTATAGAGAAATTCGCTTTAGCCTTGGTAATGGCTTCAAGAAAGCTGCGTCCTTATTTTCAAGCTCACCAGATTGAAGTGCTAACAAATCAGCCACTGAGAAATATCATTCATAGTCCCAAGGCAAGTGGGAGACTGATTAAGTGGGCAATAGAGTTGGGAGAGTTTGATCTCAAGTATAAGCCACGTACGGCTATAAAAGCCCAGGCACTAGCTGACTTCGTGGTGGAATGTACCATACCCAACCAAGAAGTCGGGGGGCAGGAAGATACCATACCTCAAGACAAGGGAGTCGACAATGGGGACAGGGAGAAGAATGACAAGGAGAAAGAATATTGGGTTCTCTATTTTGATGGAGCATCAAAAACAAATTCCAGTGGAGCAGGGTTGGTTTTGTAAAGCCCTGATGGGTTCTTAATTGAGTATGCTATGAAGCTAGATTTTCCAACCACAAACAATGAGGCAGAGTATGAAGCCCTGATAGCTGGCCTTGGTCTAGCTGGGACACTTAGAGTAAAAAACTTAAAGGTCCGTGGAGACTCGAAGCTGATCATATCTCAGGTAAAGGGAGAATTTGAGGCAAGGGATGATACGATGGCTAAGTATGTCCGCCTAGTAAGGGCTGTGATGACCCAATTTAATGAGTGCCATGTTGAACACATTCCAAGGGAAGAAAATGTTAAGGCAGATGCGCTATCAAAGTTCGCTTCGTCTGAGATTGAAGAAAGTTCAGGAAGTGTGTACTTCCGTGTTTTGAAGACACGAAGCATAGATGTTAAGCTGCTGGCTCCCATAGGCTTGGGGACGTCATGGATTGATCCCATCAAGGCTCACATTCAGACCGGTTGGTTGCCAAGTGATGCAACTGAAGCACGGAAGTTAACTGTTCGGGCACTAAGGTACTCTTTGATAGATGGGATTCTTTACAAAAGATCTTTCGTGGTTCCCTACTTGAGGTGTCTCAGGCCCGATGAGGCACGCTTGGCTCTTGAAGAAGTGCATGAAGGTATTTGTGGACAACACTTGGGGGGCAGGGCCTTGGCTCATAAGATAACTTGTTTAGGCTTCTATTGGCCAGAAATGATGGCTGATGCCAAAGAATATGTGAAGAAGTGTGATCGCTGTCAGAAGCATGCACCAGTTGTTAGACAACCCCCCGAGATGCTGACCTCTATCAACTCGCCTATTCCCTTTGCCATGTGGGGGATGGATATTCTAGGGCCTTTTCCTATGGCCACGGCACAAAGGAAATTTCTGATTGTAGCCATTGATTATTTCACCAAGTGGATCGAAGCCAAACCCTTGGCCAAAATCACAACTAAGCAGGTTGCACAATTCCTGTGGGAAAACATTATGTGCCGATATGGAATTCCCCGTATCCTCGTCACTGACAATGGAACACAATTCAATAATGAGGAATTCAAGAAGTATTGTGAAGAAAATGAAATTGAGTTACGATTCACCTCTGTGGCTCACCCGCAAGCCAATGGGCAAGCAGAGGTAGCAAATCGGATAATCCTGGATGGACTAAAAAAGAGGATCGAGAAGTCAAGAAATAATTGGGTGGATGAGATACTTCCAATATTATGGGCCTATAGGACTACCTATAGAGTCACGACAGGAGCAACTCCTTTCATGTTGGCATATGGGGCAGAAGCAGTAGTTCCCGTGGAGATATCGCATTCCTCTCCAAGGATTCAGACTTTCAATGCTGTAGAAAATGAGGAAGGGCAGAGGTTAGCCCTGGATCTAATTGATGAAGTGCGAGATGAGGCACATGCAAAGATAGTAGAATATCAGAAAAAGGCTTCATTCTATTACAACCTAAGGGTTAAAGAGAGATTTTTTAAACAAGGAGATCTAGTCTTGAGAAAAATAGAGGCTTCTGGTGTTGGACAGAAAGGAAAGCTTGCCCCGAATTGGGAAGGGCCGTACAGAGTCAAGAGCGTTCAGGGTAGAGGAACCTACAAGCTGGAAACTATGGAAGGTTTTGAAGTCCCGAGGACCTGGCACGCACAAAACCTGAAGGTTTACTACGTGTAAGATAGGTGAAGTACGATTCTCACTTGTCATTGACAAGTAGGTTTAAAAGCACCATGAAGCTTTGCTTGCGTAGGATTTTATATTCCAGTAGAATTTACATTGTCTAGTTATTATTGATTAGGGTCGAACCCATGCTGTGTAAGGTTTTGGAAAACCAGACTTCATATTAAAGAGTTTGAAATTATTTCTATCTAAGGATGTTTAAAGTTCAAATGCGTATTAAGATTGTAAAGTTAAAACAGAAAGAAGAAAAGCAACATATGAAATATAACCCCGAAGGGTGACAAGTTTAGATATGAATGAAGTTCAAATAGAAGATATACAAAAAGTTAGGCCTTGGAAGGCTGAGATTCCTCAGAACCACTATCTGAAGTCTCCTCGGAAGTCTCGGTCGTTCCTTCGGATGTCTCGGTTGTCCCCTCCGAAGTCCCTGTAGAAGTTCCCTCTGCAGGAGATGCTGGCTGTTGAGGCGTTGCTTTTGGAGGCTCTTCCGCCCTGGCCTTCTTAGCGACAGGCTCAAACTCCTCTTCGGAAGAATCTTCCTCCTCTCCGTCCTTGATCATAACAGCAAGCTTCTCAGTAACCCCTCCAAGCTCTGGAACCCGCACAGGGCAAGGAAAGGGAGACTGCTCAAGGACCTCGGGAAACTCATCCTGGATGGCCTCCACAGCAGCATCCCAGCCCTCTTTATAGCTAACTGGGTGAAGAAGGGCATCAAGCTCCACCATCAAGTCCTTGAATTCTTGGGTGTTCATCCAGCCATCAATGGCTTTGTCCTTCTGCGCCTTCAGAATGACATTTTCGGCCCGGGCCGTCTCTAGGTCAGAAGTGGAAGAGGCCAGTTGAGCTTCAAGGGCCTCTATTTTTTGATTGGCCTCTTCCAACTTCTTGTTGGCATCTTCCAGGCCAACCTTCCAAGCTTTAGCTTGGTGGATTGCCCCCTGGAAATGGGCGTTAGCCTGCAAGAGAAACAACGAAAGTTCAGAAAAGAAATGTGGAAAAATAAGTAAGAAGAGCATAAGTAAAGGACGTACCGTCGCCAGAGCCTGGGCTCCAAATAGCTCATTCCCCTCTAAGTCCTGTTGAAGGACAAAATCTTGATAGTCCACCGGGGAGATGGAATGCTTAGACCATTCCTTGGACAGCGCCGTGCTGCCCACGATAGAGTCCTTGCCCCGGATCCCCCAGGCAGGTTGAAAATAGGCCCCTGGCCTCTGCTTGGTGCGCAAAACTTGGCTGGGGCCTTCCTTGCTTGGCTCCATTGCCTGAAGGAGGAACTCATGGAAGCGATCACCAAGTCGAGGGTCTTTAAAGACCTTCCCAGCCCTCTTCATCCTGGTTGTCTCCAGGTCCTTCGGCTTGGTAGCCTCCTCAATCTTCTGAGCCACTGCAACAAACAAAGTCAGTTGAAAATCAATGAAATAAAAGTGCAGGAAATAAAGGAGATAAGAAAGGGAACTTACTTTTCTTATTAACGGGCGAAAGGCCGCGTTCTACTAGGACGGTCTCCCGGATAAGGTCCCAACAATGGGAAGTGCCGTTGTCTTGCGTAAGGAGGTTGAAACCTCTAGCCTCCTCCTCAGACAAAGTTATGTCATTTGGGCTCCCGTCCACGGCCAGCCCAAAGGATGATCGAAACAGGGAGCCCCAATCTCCACCTTCCCAAATAACAAACAAAAAATCTTTCTTCCACCCCAAGTTGTTGTCAGGGATGGACTTCCCATTTACGATATGGGGGATAGTGGGGCGCTGGTTGATAGAAACCCAACCCGGACTTTTATCAGGGCTATTTTTGAACTGAAAAATCTTCCTGAAGACAGCAACAGATGTGGGGACGTTGTGCTTGGCGCATTGCGACAGATAGCACAGAATCAACCTCCAGGAATTAGGGGGAAGTTGGCAAGGGCTGATGCCCACATCAGCCAGTAGCAAAGGAATGAATGGATGAAAAGGGAGTCTAATACCTGCCCTTAGAGTATCCCTATAGACGCATAGCGCGTCCTTCTTCCACTGACAGGCCCTGTCGGCCGGACCCGCAAGAACCAGCTTAAAAGCTCCTTGATTTTGAAGCAGCTGCTCAACTTTTCCAGCTCCTTGGGATCCCGTAAAGCACTGATATGATCATGCGCGTCCAGATGCGCATCAGACGGATACTCGTCCCCTCGAGTGTTGATCATGTCGATTAAGGAAGTATACCTCGATCGAATAGGAAAATCGTTGGACTTTCTAGCCACGTTCATCTTGGCCAAACGGGTCATTCTTTTGTCAGCCATCTGAAAAAAAGTAAGGGGCACGTAAATAGGCTATCTTAAAGTGGCACACAATGGAAAAATAGACACGAAAAGCAAAGGGAGGAATCTTACCTGAAGAAGCGCTCCTGAAAAAGGCTTTGAGCTCCGACTTGCTGTTATTCCTCTGAGAATCTTAGCAGGAAGATGAAGAAGAAAACTAAGAAATGAGAAAGTGAGGAGTAATAGCCTTTCCTCATTCCTTTATATAAGAGGAAAAGGAAGTTGAAGGGACGAAAAGCCCATTGAGGACAAAAGCCCATAGGAAAAAGCCCAGAAAAAAAGAATATTCCAGAATATTCCTAGGAATTCTAGAGCATTCTAAACAGGGTGTATTAAGCCCAGATCAATAAAAGAGGCCCAATAAGATTTTGAAAAGGCCCAATAAAAGAGGCCCAATAAGATTTGGAAAAGCCCAATAATAGAGGCTCAGTAAAATTTAATAAGGCCCAACAAAAAAGGCCAGGCCCAAATCCAATTAGGATTTGGAAAATACAATACCCTAAATTAAAGCTAAATAAAGAAGGCTAGTGGAAGACCAGGAACCAGGTCGAAATCCAGGTCGTGAATCCTGCCCGAAATCTTTCGAGCAGACACCCGAAAATAATGGGTAAAAAAGACCAGAATCCAGGTCGAATTCCAGGTCGTGAATCCTAGTCGAAATCCTTCGACCAGGAAGCAAGAAAATCAAAGAATTTTCGAACAGGATTCAGGTCGAAATATCGACTAGAATCCTAGTCGAAATCCTAGTCGATAGGCTCATGGCAAGAAGCTGGAATAACGGGACTGAATTGAGGTCGAAACTTCGACCAGGAATGAGGTCGAATAAACCAAGCATCTTTCAAAAAAAAAGGGGATTAAAAACTCAGGTCGAAGTTCGACTAGGATCCTGGTCGAATTCCAGGTCGTGAATCCTAGTCGAAATCCTTCGACCAAGAAGCAAGAAAATCAAAGAATTTTTGAACAGGATTCAGGTCGAAATATCGACTAGAATCCTAGTCGAAATCCTAGTCGAAAGGCTCATGGCAAGAAGCTAAAAAAAAAAAAAGGTGGAATTTTCGACCTAGATCCAGGTCGAATTTTCGACTAGGATCCTGGTCGAATTCCAGGTCCTAGATCCAGGTCGAAATTTCGACTAGGACCCTGGTCGAATTCCAGGTCGTGGATCCTAGTCGAATTCTTTCGACCAGGATGGCAAGGCTGACCCCTATTTTCGACTAGGATCCAGGTCGAAATTTCGACTAGGATCCTGGTCGAAAAAGGGCTGGAAATCTGAAAAATAGGGAAAATCCCAGAAAATTAGGGAAAATTCCAGAAAATTAGGGAAAAATTCCAGAAAATTAGGGAAAAATCCCAAAAAATTAGGGAAAATCCCAGAAAATTAGGGAAAAATCCCAGAAAATTAGGGAAAAATTCCAGAAAATTAGGAAAAATCCCAGAAAATTAGGGGAAAATCCAGAAAATAAGGAAAAAATCCCGGAAATAAGGGAAAAATTCCTGGAAATTAAGATAATTCCTGAATAAAAGGAAAAATTCATTGTAAATGTGTAGGTCGCTCCACACTTTACGAAAAAACGAAACCCTGTAAGGGAACGAATAGACTTAACTTCTGCAAAACCTAATCAATGTTTCCCAAAAGTTGGGGGGCAAATGATAGGGATAAATAAATTATGCTTGTATAATTAAATACTGCATTAATTGTACAAGCTGTGGGCTGCTAGGCCCAATAAAAAGATATATGATACTCAGACCAGAAAGGTTAAGCCTGATGGACCAGATCAGGCCTGATGGAATAAAAAAGGCCCAAAAGCCCTGATTATTAATTAATTTCGTAATTAATTAATAAGGGACAAATCAGATGTTGAAAAGAGTCCCGATAAGGATATAAATCCTTGGAGATTAGCCTCAAGGGGACCTAAAAGGATAAGGAATCAGTTTCCTACTATCTAGGACTCCAAAGTCCATTCTAATTATGAGACTTGCCCACCAAGTCTCCTATACCAAGTCCAATTCAAGGACAACATCTATATAAGGGGTCTCACCCCCACCAATCAGAACTACATTTTTTGGCTTGATTCTCTAATTCACAGAGATACGTAGGCATCTCGTAAAGGCAGATTGAGTCACGAAACACGAGAGCAGCCATTAAAGGCCTTGAGCTCCCGAATCTTAGTATTAAATACAGCAAGTAATAACCTTAGTTTTTTATCCATAACAAGAAGTCTTTCATTTCCAACATCAACTTGAGAAAAGCTTTGACCAACCTGAATAAGCTCTTTAGACTTTGCTTTAGCATCCCTAGTTTGTTGAATTCTAGCCTCAATCTCCCCCTTAGTCTTGGTGACAGGCATGAGTGGGGGAGTTGGTAATTCTGGCCTTATTTGTTCAGGTAGAGAGGGAAATAATATGTTGAGCTTCCCCATGATGGCCCCCAAAGCAACAGAATTCTGCATTTAGAGATGCTTGTGAGAGTCTACCAGGGTCTGTATATCTGATTGTTGACTCTTGACTTGAGAAGTCAAGGCTTGAACTTGAGTATTTAGGGAGGCGTTTGAGGTCTGCAAGTCTGAAACTTGTTTTTGAAGAGATTGGATTTGAAGATTTTTAGAGGTTGAGACAGGATGATGTGAACTTCCAGATGTTGAGGAGCCAAAAGTTGCTTCCACAGCTTGTTTGATGCCATCCATAAGTAATGCAGTAGGCTCATATCTTGTTTGATGAAGCTGGTCTGGTTTGATCTTTGCATCGTTGGAATTTGTGATTTGCTGTTGGACCACTTCATGAAGAGCAATGAAGGATTGTTTGAGATTTTTGACCTCTTTTTCAATGGTAGTCAGATCCATCCTTTTCATTTGATCAGCAAAATGTTTGAACTTAGAAGTGATCTTGACTTGTGATGGTATGACCTCATCCATCTTCTCTTTCACCAGTTTCCTGATTTTGTCTTCATGACCAACCAATTTGAGTTCTAGTGCTTTTCCAAAGAGATGGAAAGCTTTGAGTTGAGCATTGGAAAGTTTATTAATTGCATCATAGACTTCACCAGGAGTCAATGCTTTAGCATTGCTTCCCAAAATAGTCAAATAATCTTCCCTGAACTTAGCTAAAACACCCTTCATCTCCAGATTGTAGTCCTTGTTCAGCCAAGCATCACATTTGCCATCCTGTTCAACTTCATGAACAATTTTGTCTTGTTGTTCTTGGACATTGTTTGTTAGGAGAGCATAATGGCTTGATAGTCCTGGTTAGACATATCTGATGTCAGCAACTGTTGAGAAATTTGTGCAAGTCCTGCAAGCTGATCCACTCTGAAATCTTCAAGATTAGATGTAGATGCAGCTTCTTGTAGCCAGTTGGAGAGAAGGTGTGGTTGTTGAGGTTGTGAGGTTGAGGGTTGTGGAGTTGGATCAGAACCACCTGTGACAGAAGTCACAGTTTGGCTCATAGATTGCTCTGTGGTTATGATAAATTGTTGTTCCACACTAGTTATGGGAAACTCCAATTGAATTGGAGGGGATTTGACTGGGTTACTGTCATGTGCACCAGTCTCAAACCCTTGTGCTTCTTGCAAAGCACTGTCACATGAATGTGTAAACTTGCCTCTCCCAAAGCAGGGTCATTGGCAATTGTACTCCTAGCATCAACTACTAATGCAATTTCTGCTAGGGTTTTGAGGGGATTTGTTCCTTGAATAGGACCCTCCAATTGAATTGGAGAGGATTTAGATAACTCCCCCTCAGGAGTACTACCCTCAAACCTAACATCATATGAAGGCTGATTTGCACATGAAGGTGCATTTGTAACATCCATGGGATCTTCAGTAAAAACTGATGAATCCCCCATGGTTTTGATGGTGTCATCAAGGTCTAACCCAGCTAGAAGCCTCTCACCATCTGATTGTAGTGTCTGGGTGGTGAGCAAGGTTTCTTGAACCATGTCACTTGAATGAGCTTGCACTTGAGAAATGGATTCAAGTATTGTATGTGAAGAAGAAATATGTGAGATTAAGAGTTGTTGTTCAGTAGTGAGTGTTGGCAGCTCCCCCTGAATAGATGAGGGAGCTTCAATGGATGTGCTCTCACTGTGTGTGCCATCCTTATTTCTCCTACCATACACTTGAATTTGCTCAAGTGTTGGCTGTGCAGACTCTTTACAAGATGCATTGGGGAGAATTCTCTTTTAAATAGACACATCCTGTTGAGATGATGTATCTAGAGTCTGTTTTGTCCCCATTTTTACAACTGCATCCTTTTGGGAGGATACAGAGGTGGTTTGAGTGGTCAGCTCAGATTTCTTAGCCTTCTTTGTCCTTTTGACCAATGGTGACTCAGGTTCTGTATGTTCCTCACTACTCTCATTCATAACAGTTAAGGTTATCTCCTTTCTTTTCTTTTTACTCACTTCACCCTTTTGAGAGGATGAAGTGGTTGGTTTCCTAGCTGCTAATGGCTGTGAAGAAGTAGGCTCAACATAGGTAGGTTCCTGTGGGTGAGCATGTGTTCGTGCTTCCACATGCTCGGGAATCATTGTTACACTAGATTGGCTTGCACTGGTTCTCATGTCTGGCATATAATAAAGGTAGGTCTTAAATCTTTCAATTATGAAAGGTGTTAACTTAAGACCCACTGGAACCTTATTATTAGTAATAAGTGGTCCAAATAGAATTTTGGACACTTGCTTACAGTTGCCAATTAATGACCTATTTACTCCTTCAAGCATGTGTATGTCATTGACTTTATGGTTTAAAACATAAATAATGTATCTAGGAAGAAAATTTTCCTTACCTCTTGACTCCAATGGCATGGTTAGCCTGGTGCTCAATTCCTCCAGTATGTAGTGTCCTACATTGAGCTGTTTGTTGTGGGCCACTGAGTAGACCGACTTCTGAACAATACTAGATATGTTGTCAAATCCTGACTTTCTACAAGTGAAGACCCTTATCACTGAATCAAACAGGAAGGACCATTCCCTCCTTAGGTGATTCTTGTTCATGGTTGACAGATTGATCTTCTCAGAATAGTTAATAAAGTCCATGAATTCATAGAGTTCATCCTGAGTTGGAGCCTCCACCAGTTTGTCAATAGGTATTCCTAATTCCATATTGACATTATCCTCAAAGATCTCCACCTGTTGGCCCTTGATTGTGCAGTTTATTACAATTGATACAGCCTGGTTCCCATGCAAAATTGTCCTTGTCACTGTTGTGTTCCATAAATCCCCTAACACATCCAAGTAAAACACAAGATTAGCAGTAAGAGCCCCTATAAAGTAGGTCTTAGACAAGAACTTGACAAAACATTTGAAAGTTTCAGGTGCTTGGTTTGCATCTAAGAATGCAAGGAAGTTAGTCTCCTTTGGGATAAAGGTACAATATTATTTGCTGCCATTGTTATGAGTGTGAAGTTTAGTGGGTAAAAAAAATTAGTGAGAAATGAGTAAAAATGAGAGAAAAATCGGTTTTGGATTGAAAAGCTAGGTCACTTGAGTTCTGGAAAGTGTAAGTATGTATATTTATCGGGATGTCTGGGTATTTTAGTAAAAGCAAATGACTTGTCGAGAAGTCAAAAATAGACATTTGGAGTATACTTATCGAGAAGTCACTTTAAGATATGAAAAACATAACGATAAGTCATTTTCTTTATTATTTTAGAGAACTAAAAATTAACTTATCGAGATGTCAAATAAATACCCAGTTTGTCCAAAATGGACTGAATTGTTTCCAATTTTTATTTGAATAAATTCAAAGTAAAATCAGAATAAATTTGCCAAAAGTATTTTACCAAAATAATTTATTAAATTAAATTATTTCAGTTCTGAGTTATTGATAAGTCTAAAAGTTATACTTGTAGAGAACTCTGTGGGTTAACACTACTAGAGAACTCTATAATGACTTATCGATAAGTCGTAATAAAGCTTATCAAGAAGTCACTCGAGAAGTCAGTAAATTGACTTATCGAGAACTTACCTGAGAAGTCTTAAAATGACTTGTCGATAAGTCAGTTAGACTTATCGAGAACTCAGTTCTCTATATACTCTTGATCATTTTGATTCTGCCTTGTGTTAATTTTACATATTAAGAATGTAAATTAACAGCTAGACTGTTTTCTTAGAATTTTGAAAAATTCCAAGCTGAATTTTTGTTTTTGAAAAATAAATATGCAGATATCTCTGAAATATTTATAATTCATATTTCAGTTAATTTTCAATAAAATCAAATTAATTTTGATTTAATAGAAATTAATCTGCTACAAAACATTAGCTGATTTCTTGCCTTATGATGAAGAATTAAGCATTCTAATTTCACCTACAAGTCTAGTGAAAGTTGCTTCATCCAAAGGTTTAGTACAAATGTCAGCTAATTGTTTTTCTGTTGGAATAAAAATGAGCTCAATGGTACCATTTGTAGCATGTTCTCTAATAAAATGGTACCTTCCATCAATGTGCTTTGTTCTAGAATGATTAACTGGATTAGCCACTACATATATAACACTAGTATTGTCACACATAATTGAAATTTTATGTAACACTAGGCCATAGTCCATTAGCTGATTTCTAATCCAAAGCACTTGAGCACAACAACTTCCTGCAACTATGTATTCAGCCTCTACTGTAGAAGTTGACACATATTATTGTTTCTTGCTATACCAGGATACAAGTCTTTGTCCATGAAATTAACAGCTTCTACTAGTGCTCTTTCTATCAACGCTACATCTAGCAAAATCTACATCTGTGTAGCCAACAACTTCAAAACCAGTTCCCTTAGGATACCATAATCCCAAGTTTGGAGTCCCCTTCAAGTATCTGAAAATCCTCTTCACGGCCATCAAATGTGATTCTTTTGGATTGACTTGAAATCTTGCACACAGACATGTAGCAAACATGATGTCTGATCTACTTGCAGTTAAATAAAGCAATGATCCAATCATCCCTCTATAGCTTGAAATATCTACACTTTTGCCCTTTTTATCTTCATCCAACTTTTTTGTTGTAGACATAGGTGTAGATGCAGGTGAACAATCAACCATACCAAACTTTTTCAATAAATCTTTGACATACTTAGTTTGACTGATGAAGATTCCATCACTTCTTTGACTGACTTGAAGTCCAAGATAGTAACTTAATTCCCTCATCATACTTAAATCATATTCACTCTGCATAAGCCTGGAGAATCTTTGGCAAAACTTTTCATTTGTAGAACCAAAGATGATGTCATCCACGTAAATCTGAACTAGGATCATATCATCACCATATTTCTTGTAGAAGAAAGTCTTGTTTATAATGCCTCTATAAAACCATATTTAAGTAAGAATTCTGACAATGTATCATACCAAGCTCTAGGTGTCTGCTTTATTCCATATAGAACCTTGAGTAACTTGTACACAAAATCTGGAAATTCTGGATCTTCAAAGCCATGTGGTTGTTGCACATTAACTTCTTCTTTTAGATCACCATTTAGGAAGGCACTCTTGACATCCACTTGATACACTTTGAAATTTGAATATGCAGCAAATGCTAGAAAAATTCTTATTGCTTCAAGTCTTGCAACTGGAGCAAAAGTTTTATCAGAATCAATTCTTTATTCATGTTGAGTAGCCTTTTGTAACCAACCTTGCCTTATTTCTGGAAACTATACCATTCTCATCCATCTTGTTCCTGAACACCCATTTTGTTCCAATTATACTTCTGTTCTCTGGTGCAAGAACTAACTCCCAAACTTTATTTCTTTCAAACTAATTCAGTTCTTCCTGCATGGCAGATATCCAATCAGGATCCATTAGAGCTTCTTCAGTTTTCTTAGGCTCTACTTGAGACAGAAAGCATGCATGTAGGAACTCATTAGCAGTTTCACTTCTAGTTCTCACACCAGCAGTTGGATCACCAATAATTGCTTCTCTAGTGTGACTTCTATCCCACTTCCTTGTGTGAGTTTGTTGACTTGTGCCTTCATCATTTTCTTCATTATTGGTATGACTAGTAGATCTTTCTTCTCTTTCTCCCCCTGAGTTTGTGCTATCAAATTCAGGTGTTTGAGATGAGCTTCTATTTCCATGATTTTCTTGTTTAATAATCTCTTCATCATCATCTGTTGTGCATTGACTTCATCTTCTTCATCAGAATAACTGTTAATGTTGAGGTTTTCAAATATAAGGGCTTCAGCTTCATTATCATCAATGCATTCTAAGACTGGACACTTGTCATCATCAAAAGTCACATCTGTGCTTTCCATGATCTTCTTTTGATCAATTACATATACCTTATAAGCAGTTCTTTCCAATAACTATCCCAGAAAAATTGCTTCAAAAACCTTCGAGTCAAATTTTCCTACATATTCAAAGTTATCTTTCAAAATGTAACACTTGCTTCCAAACACATGAAGATGTTTTACAGTAGGATTTCTCTTAGACATGATTGAGTAAGATGATTTTCCATGAAACTTGTTAATGAGATATCTGTTTTGAGTATAACATGCAGTGTTAACAGCTTCTTCCAAAAAACTTGTTGGCAACTTGGCATCTTGCAACATTGTCCTAACAACTTCTACCAATATTATATTCTTTCTTTCAACTATCCCATTTTGTTGAGGTATTCTAGCTGCTGAGAATTCTTGAACAATGCCTTTGCTTTTGCAAAATTCACTCAATGTTGCATTTCTGAATTCTGTTACATTATCACTTCTCAATCTCTTTACACAATTATGATCTTCAGTCTATTTTTCTATCTTCTTGATGTGCTCAATTATGATGTGTGGAGTTTCATCTTTAGAGTTCATGAACTCTACTTAAGTGTATCTTGAGAAAACATCCACCATCACAAGTGCATATTTGTTTCTTGAAATTGATAAGACATTTATTGGCCCAAACAAGTCCATGTGAATAAGTTGCAATGGTGCACTTGTGGAATTCACAGTTTTTGACTTGTGACCTGATCTTTTCATTTTTCCTTTCTGACAAGTTCACAAAATTCAATTTGAGCAAACTTTAATTTTGGCATGTCTCTCACTAACTCTTTCTTGACCAAGGTGTTGATTGCCTTGATGTTCAGATGTGAGAGTTTCTTATGCCATAAGTTGCTTTGCTCTATAGATGCCTTGGTGTAGAAGCAATAAATACCATCCTCATTTGTTGAGTCCAAGTCTGCAACAAACAAGCTTCCTTTCCTTGCTCCTTTTAGAGCAACTTCATTGCTTTTCTTGCTGATGAAAATACATTCTTCTTTGTCAAGTAAAACTTTAAAACCTTTTCTCTGCAAACTGGCTGACACTGAGAAGATTTACTTCAAGACCAGCTACCAATACTACATCATCAATGACAATATTTCCAGAAACAATCTTACCATATCCCATTGTGAATCCTTTGTTGTTGTCTCCAAAGGTCACCAAAGGGCCAGCCTTCTCCTCAAATTGTGATAGCAGGGCCTTATCACCTGTCATATGTCTGGAACATCCACTATCTATGATCCATATGACCTTCTTTATTTTTTCCTGCACACAATGAGTTTAAGTGTGTTTAGTAACCCAAACAGTGTTGGGCACTTTCTTCTTGTTAACTGATTTAGCAGGAGTAGAATGAGTTGTTTCAGATAAAATAGAATTCATTGACTGTTGTGCATTTTCCCTGTCTGTTGTAGACCTAATTTTTATTTCTTTGAGGTCTACTCTCAGCTTGTGGCAATTTTTCATTACTTTCAAGTTGCAAGGGATGCAATCAAACTTGCCACAGAATGAGTAGGGATCATTTGTATATGCTTCATTATATTTGCTGGCTCCCTCAACTGGCTTGCTAACAACCTTTTTACAAAGGTGAGTTAAGTGATTCATAGAGCCACATTTCCACATTTCTTTCTTGGAGCATCTGCAACATAAGCAAAATTGTTGCTTTTGTTTATTCCAATCTTCCCATTTCTATTTTTCTTCTTCTTTCTTGCATCTTCAGTTTTTGTTTCCTTGACAAGTGTCTTGGAATCTTGGTTGTCCATGAGCTTCTCTTCAGCTTTAGAAGATTGAGTTGTTTCTACACTTTTATTCTCATTGTCTTTATCAACAATTTCTTGTTTTATAATCAACTCTTCTTCACTGAAGTTTACTTCACATGCTTTGAACATAGGTAAACCAACCTTTTTCTAGAATAACTGGAACATCATCATTTTCATTTGCTTTTCCTTTTTCACCTACAACTTTCTTCTTGTTGTTCAAGACATCATAGTCAAGACCAATAGCAATATTAGCACATGACTTGTTCTTCTTATGGTATTGTCCAACCAATTCAGATGCATTCCTGAAAGATTTTAACTTGACTTCATTCTTTTCCAGCTTCTCCCTCAGCACTGCTTTAATTTCACTTGCAATCAACTCAGTTTCATGTTTCTCTGTTAGGTCACACACACTGTAGAAGGAGGTTGAATACAGTGTATACTACAATCAAATCGAATTAAGAACACAAGTATGAAACACAGAATAATCTTATTGATAAAATAGTATTGCAATGGAACCGTTCTCTCTCAGTGATGAACAAATATCATGAGAGCTGATAGGGTTACAATGAATAATATTCTCAATTATGATAACACATATAGTGTAAACCCTATGCTGTGTTTATATAGACACACAATTACAAGATAATCTTCTAATTGATATCGAATATGATTCTGCATCCTAAAATATATCAACTAGTTATCTTTTCCTCCAAGTCTTCTATTCTTCATAGAATTCTTCTCCATGCATATCTCTTCTTGTTTTAGTCTTGATCTTCTTTTCTTTCAATCAGCCGCCTTCCTTATCTGAATGTCTTCTTAAGTCCTGATATTATCTCCTGATGAATATCTTCTGATATCTTAAGTTCTGATAACTTAAGTTCTGATAACTTAAGTTCTGACTTCAGTATAAGTACTGATTTCCAGTTAAGTCCTGATTTGTCCTGTTAGTCAAGATCTGATAACTAAACACAAATCACTATTAGACATGACATCAAATATATCTAACAATCTCCCCAAACTTGTAAATTAGCATAATATACAAGTTGAATAGATATTTGATGATGTCAAAAACATTAAGTACAAATGCATATAAGAATTTGACTAGATAACTACAACTCACAGTCCTTGTAGCTTTTACCATCCGTAAAGTCTGATATCAGCTTTAGCCTGTATATCCTTCAGAATTTAATAGTTGTAGTCCTTGACTTGGCTTCAGTATATGATCTCTCTAATATCAGGAGTTGTTCTGAGATAGTTCTTTAACAAACTCCTCTCAACATATTCAAGTTCATTCTGCATCCTCCTTTTTGCATCTTTAAGTTCAGCTGTATATTCTCCTATCTTAAAGATAGCAGCCCTGAGATCATTTATTTTTGCTTTCCTTATCTCCTGATCCAGTCTGATGACATAGGCTTTATCAGACTCTAGATTGAATTCAAGACCCTTAATACCAAGAAATGTAGTGATTTTGGAGGTATTAGGCTTCATCTCAACTATATCACCATTGTGAGCTCTGTACTTAGGATAGTATGGTCTGTCAGACTTTACAGAGTAAAGTTTCTTCTGCCTTTAAATATCAGATTTTAAGTAACTGGCAGCACCATCTGTTGACCTGTTCTTCACTTGAAGTAGAAATAGAACATGTTGCAGTTCTTCATAATACTTCAACCAAATTGCATTCTTTATAATCTGGAATACCCTCCCATCTGTCATAAAATATAACATGATATCTTCTTTCAATACAGAGTGGTAGACCATTTGTACAGACTCCAGTTAATTCAATCTTTCAGGAGTTGTTCCTACTCCTGGTTCACTCAAAGCGGTTGCATCAGAGGTAGTATTATTTACTCTCTTTTCTTCAGAACTACCCAATCATGATTTGTCTCTAGCTTTCTTCCCGCGAATAACTCTTGCTTCAAAACCACTTGATGTAGTCTTCAAAGGTTGAGTAGATTGTTAAGCTTTAGTAAACCCAGGTAGTAGAATTTTTGAAGGTTTAACATGAGCAATGTCAGAGGTTTCCTTTTCTTTATCTTCTGATAATAAGACAACTTGAGCTCTGTCAGAGGTTGCTTGCTTCATTGTCATATCAGAACTTACTATATCTTGACTCTGAACAATTTGAGCCATATCAGAGGTTGATTGAGAAATCTTCTTTTTCTTCAGAGTAAGACTAATATCTTCTTCATCAATTATTTCTTCATCCATGGTTGGCAGATAGATTTTTACAGAATCATTAACTTTAGCTTTGCCCTTGAACCTTAGATCTACCTCTACTTGTGATTTGGATTTGGATTCAAATTTGGTTGCCTCAGAGTTTGTCTTCTCTTTAATCACAATGCCCTTAGGCTTTGGAGGTTTCTTTGCAGTAATAAAAGCTTTAGACTTGGATTTGACATTTTCTGCTTTAAGTCTGGCTTCTTCTTCCTTCAGACTTTCAAAGTCCATTCCTGGATTGTCTTTGAGAAATAGTCTTTTTGAAATTTCTTCATCCAACTTCAGTAACTTGGGGTCTTGATAGTAGACTGTTGTTTCCTTCCCCTTGAGCTTCAGTGTCTGCATAAACTTCTGTGATTCTTGACTCTCACCTTGTATCAGAACATCAGGCTTAGTCAGAACTTGTTTATCAGGACTTATTCTTCTATCAGCATCAGAGCTTGATTTCTGTGTAGAAGTTCCTGCTTTCCTAGATGAAGAGCCTTTGCCTTGACCATGACCTCTACCCTTTTCAGAGTTTCCCTGGTCATCATTTCCATCATCCTTTTTCTTCAATGCTAAATCAGTATAGCATTTGGACTTAATCACTTTCTCCCCCTTTTTGGCATCATCAGGTAGTAGAAGAGAGAGAAGTAGTTCCACTGAAGATTGGATTTCATTTAGTTGAACTTGTTGAGAAGCTTGATTCTTTAGTACTTCAGCAACCTGAGCTTGCTGTTTCTCCTGAGCTTTCTTAATAGCCTCAACTCTGTTAAAGGCAGGCTTGAAAAATCTGTTCTTATCCAGTTTAAAGTTCATGTCTTGCTGAATCAATGTTTCTTGAATTTTGTTCACCTTGGCTTGAGTTATTGAGTGTTGACCTTGAAGATTCTTTGTACTCAATGCAGTAACCCTGAGTTGTGCTTTGAAGTCATCATTCACCAGCATCTCATCAGCTTTAGCCAGGTGCTCAGCAAGAATATTTGCAGTAGGAACAAAATCAACTTTGTTCTACTCCTTGATCCATTCCCTTCCTCTATTAGTTTCACTCAAAGGTACTGGTGCATCCTCTCTCACAAACTTTTTAATCAAATCAGCTTTATTAACTGTTTGTAGAGGTGCATGTCCTGAAGGACCAGCTGCATCATCATTTACATTTATAGCAACTTCACCACTATTGTCAGCATTTACTTTTATAGAACTTGCAGAATCTTCAGTATCATCATCTTGTGATAAAATAATTGTATGTGAAGCAATAGAAGATTCATCTGCATGGACATCAGCATCTAGCAGAGGAGTTGCTAGTGGGGTGTGTTGAGAAATGGTTGGAGCTTCCATGTATAGAACTGCAGGTAGAATTAGATTGTGGATATCAACTTCAGTACTTGTACCTGGTGCATCTGTATGTAATGGATCATTAAGTGGAGACATAGAAGGTGTAGGCACACTGTCTTGAGCAGTTTCTTCAGCTTGAATTGGCGACAGTGGAGGTGTAGATCCAGTGGCTTCAGCAAATTCTGGTTGTGTAGATGGAAGGGAATCAATCACAATTGGCTCATTTGGGATCAGAGATTCCTGATCCCCTTCCTTAGCTGCTGCTTCCACATCCTCTAAATCTGACTCAGCTATGTCCCTATTAGCTCTTTATTTCTTCAATCTCTTCAAGGGTGGAGAGACTTTGGGAGCTTTGTCATCATAATTTATCTTTCTAAGCCTTTTGAGGGGCCTAGAACTCCCAGTTTCCTTTATTTTCTGAGGAGACACTTCCTCAGCTGCTTCAACAACAGGTTCTGATGGTTGAACATGTGCCTCATCATCAGATTCATCTCTCAGAATCATCTTCCTTCTCTTTTGTTCTGTTTGAGGTAGAGTCTTTGTCCTCTTTGCTCTAGAAGAAGAAGGCTTCACTGTAGGTGCTGATGGTTGATTGGTATGTGCTGATGACTGTAGTTGCTGTGTTTGGGTGGTGGTTGGTTCTAATGGTTGTTGTGTATTGGCGGGTTGGATATCAGGATATACCAATGAATAGGTTTCATAATCAGCATTTACAAGGGCTTGCTTTACTGATAAAGGAATTCTAAGGGGTCTCAAAACTCCCTTCTTGTTGTCAGCAGTTAAGAGATCAGTAAAAGCCCTCTTAGCTAATCTAAATGGTTCTATCTGTTCACTTGCTAATTATGGTTCTTCTGAAGTACAATGATTGCAGATTAACTGACAAAACCTAGCATAGTAAACTACATTCCTGTCCTCTTTTATTTTATCTCCTATAAAATATAACACAGTCTTTGTATAATCAAAATGAGACTGGTTTAAGAGTGCATACCCAATTTGTTGTGTCAGAATAGGAATAACATCAAAATTTGAGCACTTGTTGGCAAACGTCTTCGTGATGCAATCGAAGAAGAAGCTCCATTCCTTTCGAATATATGGGCATTTGAGTTGACCCAACTTAGCCAAACTCTGTTCATACCCAAGATTAGCCATCATTTGTTGCAGCAATGGTTCCTCCACAGCAGAACTGAATTGACAGTTTTCAGGTAGGTGTAAAGCTTTTCGAACTGTTGTCGGAGTAACAACATACTCAACCTCTTGTGATGTAAACACGATACTTGGAGTCCCATTCTTACCACCATCATCATAAAGTCATGTACGCCAAAACGTCAGAACTTGAGTTCCATATATATAGGATGGTTGCGTTAAAGCGAACCCAATTTCACTATGAGATAAGAAATCCTGAATAAAATGAAGTTTCGAAGGAGCTTCACTCTTAGTGATAATGGCGGCATAGTTGTTGGGGACGAACTTTGCTCCATTAGAGATTACATCCTTGGGTACCATTGAGAAATAAGTGAGAAAGAAGAGTGCCTGAAAGGTGTTTGATAAAATGTCTGTATAGAAAACCGTCAGAGAGAGATTAAGAGAAAAGAGAGAGAGGATAGAAAGAAATGTAAATAAAAGATTTTAAAATCTTTTATCTCTTTTACGTATACACTCCACTTGACAACAGTTATTGAGAAGTGGAACAGACGTTACACCTGTCAGCCATACAGTAGTTAAGACAAAAGTTAATGGGCACGGGAAATAAGTAATGATTACTATGCACATGCAGTGTTAAAAAAAAACTGTTCCCACTAAACAAATGATTATTACTGTCTTTATCTCACTTAAACCAATATTCGGATAAAATATAACCGTTCAAGTATTGACCTAAAAATAAATCAAGGAAGTAAATATTGCCACGTCAGCATCAGAACTTGATTATTATCATAATTTAAAAGTCATCAGAATATGGCTCCTTTACTCAAAAAGTGAATGTTTATTTCTGTAATTCTTCACACAAATACTGATATGGTTTCAACAGAACTTAATCATCAGAATTTCCATTAGAACTTGTCCTCAGAATTTATGCAACTGACACTTATACTGTTCATCTAAAACAACATTGATCACCACAGTAATTTTCATCATTCATATGGAGTGTAAGTGTGTGCTTTAAGCTAAATATCAGATAAAGAGTAAAGTCTGATTCACTTCAGTACATCTTAGAAATAAGGCATAACTAAGAATTTTGCTTAAAATATGTCATTAGTTTGAAGTTTACTATAGAATGAGTTCATGCATGAGTCCACCTCAACTGTTTTGTGCTCATTTTATGCCTCTTTTGAAATTCCTTTTTACAGTGGCTTCTCAGTGTAAGTGAGTCACGACTGCTTATAGGAATTTATGTTGTTATCAGAGTATTTCTCCAGTAATCAGAGAATGTGAAAAGTCACCAAGAAAATTTTATTTTGCTTTTCTAATGCATATTACTTAATACCAGCAATGCACTTGGGTCTTCCCTTCCACATACATTTTTCTCTAGATCTCAAAGGAGTACCTGATATTTATTTCTATTCTTTTCTTTTTCTTTTGATAAGTGAGGCTTAATAGCACTTCGTACATCCATAAGATTTACCAACATCAGAACTTAACAGATAAGAGGCACAATTCAAGTTTTTGACTTAGTAAAAAGATACACGAAATAAACCTAACCAAGCTCAATATCAGAATTTGCTTGTGTTAAAAGATTTCCACATAAACAATTACTTCAAACATGGGATCTTTAGTATATTAAAGACTACTAGGTCAGCATCTAGCACAGTTATCCTTATTGGATAGAATAGTCACAGAAACATTCATATCACTATCAAAGTTTAGAAATTCACATCAGACAACAATCAGCACTTAAGTAAATTTCAATTGAAGCACAGATTTCATAAAGATAGTAATATATGTAAATATTGGTCATAAAGTCTGATGTATCAGAACATAAACTAAGCAAATTTAGAGAAAGAACCTGAAACCATTCCAAGTTCATTTACCAATCTTATAAAAGTAGCTTCACATAGTGGTTTTGTGAAGATATCTGCTAGTTGTTGATCTGTTGGAACAAAATGCAATTCCACTGTACCTTCCATCACATGTTCCCTTATGAAGTGGTACCTAATGCTGATGTGCTTTGTCATTGAGTGTTGAACTGGATTACCTGTCATAGCAATAACACTTTGATTATCACAGTAAATAGGGATTCTAGAAAATTCTAACCCATAATCCAGTAACTGATTCTTCATCCAAAGAATCTGTGCACAACAGCTTCCTGCAGCAATGTACTCTGCCTCTGCAGTTGATGTGGAAATTGACTTTTGTTTTTTGTTAAACCAAGAAACTAATCTGCCTCCAAGAAATTGGCAGCTTCCACTTGTGCTTTTCCTGTCAATTTTGCACCCTGCAAAATCTGCATCTGAGTAACCTATTAGCTTAAAGTCTGATTCCCTAGGATACCACAATCCTAGATCAGCTGTACCCTTAAGGTACTTGAAAATTCTTTTCACAACTGTTAAGTGAGGTTCTCTTGGATCTGCTTGAAATCTTGCACAAAGACAGGTAGCATACATGATATCAGGTCTACTTGCAGTTAGATAGAGTAGTGAGCCAATCATAGCTCTGTAATCAGTAATATCCACTGATGTACCAATATCCTTATCCAATTTTGTTGCAGTGGCCATAGGAGTGGATGCACTTGAACAGTCTTGCATTCCAAATTTCTTCAACAAATTTCTAGTGTACTTAGGTTGACATATAAAAGTTCCTTCTTCATTCTGCTTGACTTGAAGGCCCAGAAAATAGCTAAGTTCTCCCATCATACCCATTTGATATCTTGACTGCATTAGCTTGGCAAACCTTTTACAAATTCTGTCATTTGTAGAACCAAAAATGATATCATCAACATATATCTGCACCAAAAGTAAGTCCTTTCCATGGTTGAGATAGAATAAAGTTTTGTCAATAGTCTTTCTGTTAAATCCACTTTCCAAAAAAAAACTGAGCTAATGTCTCATACCATGCTCTTGGAGCTTGCTTAAGGCCATAAAGTGCTTTATCAAGTCTGTAGACATGATGAGGAAATTTTGAATCTACAAAACCTGGAGGTTGTACAACATATACTTTTTCTTCCAATTCTCCATTAAGAAAAACACTTTTTACATCCATTTGAAAGACTGTAAACTTTTTGTAAGCAACATAAGCCAGAAATATCCTTATGGCTTCCAATCTAGGAACTGGTGCAAATGTTTCATCATAATCAATTCCCCCCTGTAGAGAATATCCTTTTGCAACCAGTCTTGCTTTATTCCTTGTAATTATGCCATCACTGTCAGTTTTATTTCTGAACACCCATTTTGTACCAACAACTGATCTGTTCTTTGGTCTTGGTACTAGGGTCCAAACTTTATTTCTTTCAAATTCATTTAACTCTTCCTGCATTGCTTGCACCCAATCAGCATCTTGAAGAGCTTCTTCCACTTTCTTCGGTTCAGCCTGAGAAAGAAAAGAATGATAGAGATATTCATTTGATATTGCTGTTCTAGTTCTAATACCTGCTTCAGGATCTCCAATAATCAAGTCAGGTATATGTGCTTTAGTCCACTTCCTTGCAGATGGAAGGTTATCTCTAGAACTGGATGCTCCCCCATGATCCATGTTGTCTCCATCAACATTTTCTGATGCTCCCCCTGAAATTATGCTCTCTGAGTTGGATTCTTCAGAATTTATGTTTCCAGAATTATCAGAACTTGGCCCATCAGAACTTGATGAATCAAAATTTAAGTTTCCAGAATTATCAGAACTTGGCCCATCAGAACTTGATGAATCAGAACTTGAAGAGCCTGTTCTAGGTTCTGATGCTTCTTGAGATGTGGTTGGATCTTCAATATGCCCCCCTACACAGGTGCATTTTCCTTTGGCATAGTCACCACAGTTTCAATATCATCAGAGTTTAACCCATCAGAGTTTGCAGTATCAGAATTTAGACTATCAGAATTTACAGAATCAGAATTTAAAACTTTATTCTCAAATCTCAGCTGATCATGATCATTGAAATCTTCAAGTCCAGTAATCTTCTTATCATCAAACGAGACATTGATAGATTCCATGACAACCCTTGTTCTTAAATTGTAGACTCTGAAGGCTTTTGTGGAAAGTGGATATCCAATAAAAATTTCTTCATTAGCTTTTAGATCAAATTTGGATAGTTGTTCAGGATGAGTCTTAAGAACAAAACACTTGCATCCAAATACATGAAAATACTTCAGATTTGGCTTCTTTTTCTTCACCATCTCATATGGTGTCTTTCCATGCTTGTTGATAAGTGTTGCATTTTGAGTAAAACAAGCAGCCTGCACAGCTTCAACCCAAAAGTAGGTTAGTAACTTTGCTTCATCAAGCATAGTTCGTGCAGCTTCAATAAGAGTTTTATCCTTTCTTTCAACAACTCCATTTTGCTGTGGAGTTCCAAGAGCAGAGAATTCCTGCTTTATTCCATGGTCTTTGCAGAACTCTTCCATAATCAAATTCTTGAACTCAGTGCCATTATCAGTTCTTATGATTTTCACAGAGTCTTTAACCAATTTATCCAGTTGTTTGACATGATCAATCAAGATAGATGCAGTTTCACTTTTTTGTGAGCAAGAAATACACCCATGTGTATCTGGTAAACTCATCTACTATGACCATAACGTATTTCTTCTTTGCAATAGACATGACATTCACTAGACCAAATAGATCAACATGTAGTAGGTGATAAGACTCAAGAATTGAAGATTCAGTCTTGCTCTTGAATGAAGATTTTCTTTGTTTTGCCTTTTGACATGAATCACAAAGGCCATCAGGAGCAAATACTGATTTTGGCAGTCCTCTCACAAGATCTTTCTTTACTAGTGCATTTATATTGTTAAAATTTAAATGAGAGAGTTTCTTGTTCCAATTCCAGCTTTCTTCAATCGATGCTCTGCTTAACAGACAGATTGCAGAACCATCAGAACTTGTTGAAAGCTTGGCTTCATAAATGTTACCATGCCTGTATCCCTTTAGAACAACTTTTCCTGTAGATTTGCTTACAACTTCACAGTGTTCTTCAAAGAAATCCACATGATAACCTCTATCACAGATTTGACTAACACTCAGTAGATTGTGTTTAAGTCCTGAGACTAGAGCTACTTTTTCAATGATGACATTCCCAAGATTGATATTGCCATATCCTAGAGTTTTTCCCATGTTGCCATCTCCATAAGAAACTCCTGGGCCAGCTTTCTCCACAAAATCTGATAGCAGGGCTTTATTTCCAGTCATATGTCCTGAACATCCACTGTCCAGAACTAGGATATTTTTCCCGTTGCCCTGCAATCACAAAGACCACTAATGATTAGTTTTAAGGACCCATACTTGCTTGGATCCTTTGGCCTTATTAAGTTTGTTAACATTTGCAGCGGATTTAACATTATAGTTTATGTTAACATTTTTCTTATCAGAATTTACAGTATCAGACATTGCATCAGAACTTACACTACAAAGGAATAATGCTAACTTTTTAAAGAAGGTTTTATTTGATAATAATCATAGTACAAACTATGATATTTCTTACAAGTATAAATGGAATGCCATAAACTACCACAATGAAAACAAGGATTTTGTGGCTTAAACCTAACAAACTGACTCTTAACTCCTGACTTAGAAGGTAAGGAGTTTATATTCTTTTTCTTCCTGCAAAAAGAAGCCAGATGGTTAGAATTTCCACAGTTATAGCATTTCTTTCTAGGAGCATTAAGAACAGGCATATAATTATTGCTTTTATTCACACGTTCCTTTCCATTCCTATTTTTTCTAGGTGGCTTTACCTTGTTTACATTCTTAATCTCTTTTAGCTTATACTTAAGCTACTTCTTTGTCATTAAGCCTATGTTGACTTCAGTTGTCTTATCCTGTTTTGATTTGTCAGAAGTTGACTCTACCTTAAATTTTGTCTCAATATCTTCCATCTTTTCAGAATCAGACTTTACAGTTTTAGCTACAAACTTAACAGGACTTACCTTTGGCTTAACAATTTGTTTAACAACAATTGGCTTAATTTGTTCAGTTCCTATTTCACTTTTATCATCTCCATAACCTAAGCCCTTTTTCCAGTTTCCACTACTTAGCAAATTCTGAGTTGTTCTGCCAGAGTTAGTCCAAGTTCTGATAATTTCTCTTTCCTTTTCTAACTCAGTTTTTAGAGTTTGATTCAATTTTAACACTTCATCTCTAACATAAAAAGCATCATCTATTTCTTTCTGAGTTTGATGGAATAAAACTAACTCCTTTTCTAAATAGTCATTCCTTTTCTTAAAAGCCAGATTTTCAGAAGTTAACCTATCACATATTAAAGTCTGATCTCTATAGCTAATGAATATGGTTTTAAGATAAGATCTCAACTAAGTAATATCATCAGTATAAAAAGCATAAGTTGTTTGAGGTACCTTTAACTCAGCAGCTTCAGAACTGCTATCAGCATTTGCCATCAAGGCATAGTTTACCTCATTTTCAGAATCTGAAGTGTCTTTCCAGCTTTTCTTCTTTGTGACAAGTGCCTTGCCTTTGTCACATTTTCCTTTCTTGCAATCAGGAGATATGTGGCCTTTCTCACCACAATTGTAGCATTTAACATTTGAGTAATCTCCTCTGTCAGACTTTCCTGCTTTGCCTTCAGATTTTTTGAATCCCTTCTTATAAGAACTTCCACTTTTCCTGGAAAACTTCTTTCCCCTTCTAAATTTCCTGTAGGCTATCTTTGTGATACCCTTCACCAAAAGAGCACACAATCTCATCATCTCTTCATCAGCATCCATCTCAGATAGACTTTCAGTTTCTGAATCCTCGTCATTATCAGAACTTGATGACTCAATATCAAACTTCGTGATGAGAGCCTTTCCTTTGCCTTTATTTGAGACAACCACTTTTGGGGATTCCTCCCCTGCCTTAAGAGCAACTGTTCTTGACTTTCTCCCATGCCTCTTGCTTCTTTGATCCATCTCAAGTTCATGAGTTTTGAGCATACCATAAATTTCATCAAGAGTAGTTTCATCAAGAGCATAGTTGTCTCTTATAGTAGTTGCCTTCAAATTCCAACTTTCAGGAAGAGGTAAAAGGAATTTAAGATTAGTATCTTCAAGATCATATTCCTTATCCACCAGTGACAGATCATTCAAGCGTTTGACAAATCTGTCATATAAACTAGTTAACGACTCATCAGATTTTGAGTCAAAGTGCTCATACTCTTGAGTGAGTATAGTCCTCCTGTTTTTTTTAATTGCATCAGTTCCCTGGCATCTTGTCTCCAAGGCATCCCATATCTCTTTTGCAGTCTTGCAGTTAATTACCCTGTTTGACATGACATTATCAATGGCACTATGCAGCAAATGCCTTACCTTTGCATCCTTGGCAATAGATGAGATATCTTTAGCTGTATATTCACTTTTCTCCTTTGGTACGGTCTTTGCTGGCTGATCTGCAACTACAATAGAGAGCTTGGTTGGCTTATGTGCTCCTTCTTTAATTCTGTCAAGGTATTCTGGATCTGTAGCTTCCAGAAATATAGTCATCCTCACTTTCCATATGGGATACTCAGAAGGTCTCAGTATGAGAACCTTAATAGTCTCATATCGATTATGGATTTGAGTCTTTGGAGATTTTTCAGTTTTGGTGAGCTTGGTTGGAGTTTGCTCTTCTTCAGACATGATTGTTTTGGATCTTTACTGTATATGTGTTGACAGATTGGCTTTGATACCATTTGTTAGGTCACACACACTGTAGAAGGGGGTTGAATACAGTGTATACTACAATCAAATCAAATTAAGAACACAAGTATGAAACACATAATAATCTTATTAATAAAACAGTATTGCAATGGAACCGTTCTCTCTCAGTGATGAACAAATATCACGAGAGCTGCTAGGATTACAATGAATAACATTCTTAATTATGATAACACATATAGTGTAAACCCTATGCTGTGTTTTGATATCGAATATGATTCTGCATCCTAAAATATATCAACTAGTTATCTTTTCCTCCAAGTCTTCTATTCTTCATAGAATTCTTCTCCATGCATATCTCTTCTTGTTTTAGTCTTGATCTTCTTTCCTTTCAATCAGCCGCCTTCCTTATCTGAATGTCTTCTTAAGTCCTGATATTATCTCCTGATGAATATCTTCTGATATCTTAAGTTCTGATAACTTAAGTTCTGATAACTTAAGTTCTGACTTCAGTATAGGTACTGATTTCCAGTTAAGTCCTGATTTATCTTTTTAGTCAAAATCTGAAAACTAAACACAAATCACTATTAGACATGACATCAAATATATCTAACATTCTCATTTTCAAGTTTCATATTTATCTTTGTCAGTCTGCTAACTTCTTCATTAGCAACAACCATACTTGAATGATTGTGAAACATTTCTGTGTTCATCTTTTCTACAGTTTTCTTATATTGACTCATATTTAAATCAATGGTGGTAAGAGTTGGTACCTGTGACTTTGATGAGGATGACTCTCCTTGCTCCAAGGCCATTAATGCATATTTTCCAACTTCCTCATCTTCATCATTATCAGAATCGTCCCAACTCTTTCCCTCTGTAATGTAGGCTTTACTTTGCTGTTTCTTCAGAAGAGCTTCATACTTTGCTTCCAGTTCAAGATAAGCTTTGTCTTTCTTTGCTTTCTTGGGTTTCCTACATTCTGTAGAAAAATGGCCTAGCTCATCACAGTTATAGCACCTTATCTTTGATTTGTCAACAGATCCAGTTTTATAACCATTTTTGCTATCGGATGTGTACGTCCTTTTTCCTTTCCATCTGTTGTCTTTGTTGAAAGATTGTCCTTTACCCTTGAAAAATCTTGGCTTCTTTACTCTAATGTTAGACAACTTTCTTGCCAGATAGGCCATTGACTGATCAAGCTCATCAAGTTCATCCAGGGTGTAGAACTCATCTTCTTCCAATTCCAGTATGACTTGTTCATGTGAATCACTATTTCTTTGCTCACTTGCCGAGACAACTGGAGTCTGGGATCTTGGCTCATCATTAGAGGTCTGGCTTTTATTGACAATTAGAGCACTTGAACCATCTACAACATGCCCTTGACCAACTCCTAATAATTTTCTTTGAATCATCTCTAATTCATAAGTTTTTAAGATTCCATATAGAACTTCCAGAGTTATTCTGCTCAAGTCTCTCCCTTCTCTAATTGCTAAAATTTTCTGTTCCAAATGATCAGGGAGTGTAAGCAAAAACTTCAATTCACTTCTTCAGCCTTATAGTATTTGTCATGCAGCTGCAAGTCATTTATCAGCTTGTTAAACCTTTCAAACATATCAGTGATACTTTCTTTTGGCTTAGCCATGAAACCCTCATACTATAAAATCAATATCCTTCTTTGATTAGATCTAACCTCCTCAGTTCCTTCACAGAGTATTTCAATCTTTTTCCAGATCTGCTTAGCAGTGTCACAATTGACAATGTTATTGTACATTATATTGTCAAGTGACTTTATTAGGATCAACTGCAAGCCACTGTCCAAGGAGACTTTTTCTTTCTCAGGCTCAGTGTACTCTGATGGATCTTTAGGAGCATAATGAGCTGGGATGACCATGTCTCCATCTGTAAATTCATCAACTCTAACCATAGGAGTGAAAGACCCATTTTTGAGAATCTGAATATATAATGGATTGGCCATCCTGATAAACAATAACATTTTCTTCTTCCATAGAGTGTAGTTAGTTTTATCAAAAGTAGGAATTTTAATGCTATTGATTTTCTGTGTATTCATTGTTCCAAGATCTTGAATCTGTTTGCTTTCAGATTTTGCTCTGATACCACTTGTTAGATAATGAATTACATACAGGGGGTGAATGTGTTTTTGTATTTTTATACTTTTCTTGAAGTGTTTATGGTTATGAACAATGTAAATTAAATCTTACAATGAGATGTGTTAATACTGAAATCAAACAAACAATAACAGTGAACACCAATCTTTCAAAACTCACTTAATTTTATATTAAAATTAAGAATGTTTTGCTACAAAATTTCTAGGCTCTTTGTTGCTAAAGAGCTTAGCTTCTTCCTTGAGTGAATACAAGATTTTTCTGATCTAAATTGTTACAGCTAACAAAGCATCCAGTGTTTACTTTATAAAACATTAAACACTGGTTATTACACAGCATGCAACAACATGTACTAAACTCTATTTTTAGATAATCAAATCTTTCTATTTCTGGCTTAATGTATCTTTGCTAATCTTGTACGCCTGTGACTTTACTCTATCAGTTAATCTTGGCCTTTGATCTTGTACTCTTCCAGCTGCTTTTTGTAGACTTGTCAATCCAACTGATTGAATAGTTTGTTGATTGTTAATCTTGGATATTGAACTGGTCTGCATTTTGTACTTTGAGTTTTACCTCGAGATCTCCAGTTTGGTATATAGAGAACTTGACATCTCGATAAGTACAATGGCTTATCTAGATCTCTCATTACTCTATAGTTGCTTTAACTTGTAGAGGTCTTCGAGTTCTCTATAAGAGAATTTAGCTTGTCGAGATCTCTCATCTTCACGTCTTCACTTTGACTTATCGATATCTCTGAGTTCTCTAGTGACTAGTTGACTTGTCGATATCCCAGAGTTCTCTAGTGATATTTGACTTGTCGATATCTCAGAGTTTTCTAGTGATATTTGACTTGTCGATATCTCTGAGTTTTCTAGTGAATAAATGACTTCTCGATATCTCCAATCTTCATGTCTTCAATTTGACTTGTCGATATATCTGAGTTCTCTAGTAACTTTCCTGACTAAGGATGTTCTGTTTATAATAATATAGTGTAGATAGATAGATAGATATAATTAAATATTGATTTCGTCTACTCACCCTTCTTATTCGAAATTTTATAATTAATAACAAAAAAATACCAAATCTGAATATTTCACCAAAATGATGAAACATTTGATTCGTAACATTTTACCTAAATCATGAACTGAACCTTGATAGGGCTATCATTTAGACATTTTTTTATCTGTGTAAAAATTAGAAAAAATAATAAAAAACTGCATTCTACTTCTTTTATTTTAAAACTTTATTTTATATGAGTATAATTGTAAGTTACTGCCGACGTCGTTTTACAGCGGGCCCTTTGTCTATTAAAAGTTGGTACAAGTATATTCTTAAACCCTGGGTAATGTGGAGCTTAACAAAAACCCTAGCAGAGGCAGCAGCAGCAGCAGCCACTTTCTCTTGCAACATCGCAACTTCACACAATGGTACTAGTACACTTTTCTTCTCATCTTTGCTTTTTATTGATTCTTGTACGTATTAATTGTATTTATATGTTAAAAACAATGCAGACGGCAGCAGGAGTAGAAACAGTGAACCCAAAAGCATACCCTTTAGCTGATGCACAGCTCACCATTACAATTCTTGATCTCGTTCAACAAGCTGCTAATTACAAACAGCTTAAAAAGGGTGCTAATGAAGGTCCCCCCCCTCTTCTTACTTTTTCTTATTTATTTCCAATAAATTTATGCCTAATATCTTTTGTTTCCATTTTAAATATAAAACATTTTTTGTTGGGTATTGTTACAGCTACTAAGACCCTGAATAGAGGAATATCTGAGTTTGTGGTTATGGCCGCCGATACCGAGCCCCTCGAGATTCTTCTTCATCTTCCTCTCCTTGCAGAAGATAAGGTATTTGCTATGCTTTATTATTTGTACAATTTGATTTTCCTTTTTACTGTTTTCGTATTCAATTGGCTAGTAATGTGATTGATATAATAGTTCATTTTTTAAATTTTAACATATATTGCAATCAGCATATTCTTTCAACCTATTGGATTGATGCGTTTTTCATGACATTACTTTCATATGACTATCTATTTTAATGGCGTGCTTAAAGAATTGTAAATATGAAAATAAGAGGAGATTCATGTGGATAATTATATGTAATGGAGTTGTTAGTTTGTACAAAACCAATTGTTTTTATTTATGTTTTTTGTATTAATTTCTCTATTAATGTGGGTATACAAGTAAAAAAAATTGAAGAACATTTATTAGAATCAGAAGATTCTATATGGTTTACTTTATACAGTTGGTATCCATTTGGTTACTAGGGATGGCAATTTTGGGTCTTGGATCAGATTCATGTTGGGTTGACCTAACCCAGTTCAATTTTAGATGGACCCAAGCCCGATCTGCTATATACCCGAAGAAACTACCCGTTGGTCTTGACTAATTTATGGATTGTCCCAGCTTTCTTATTTAATGGACCCAAACTATTACAATTTGACCCTCATTGATGTTTTATACAAACAGATGGTGTGACAGCAACATCGCATTTTGATACCAAACGACACAAATGCAATAGAAGATTTAGCAAAATATGAGAATACAAACACACGCACAAGCATATAAGTTTTGAGTATGCTCTCAGTCCAATCAATCACCACAAGCGTGAATGTACAAAAACGAGTGTGCGCGCACTCTCACACACACATATGTATAGATAAGATACTGTGATAAAATTTGTTGAAATTAGATTGAATAGTTGATGATGATTATTAGAAGTTGATATTAGAGACTTGGAGATTGAAATTAATAGAGTTAAAGAATAAGAATATAGAGGGAAGAGGCAGATAATAAAAGAAGAAAAAGACAGGCGAGGTGACAAAAGATATAATAATAGATATGTGTGGCAGAACAGAAGCAGTGTTCACAGATGTTGGGTTGGACTCTGGGTTGAGGCCGTTGGGCTTTGCAATACCACTAAAAAATGACCGGCGTTAGGTACTTGTGGAGCATGACTTGTAGTAGTGGTATACATTTACATAATATACTTAATTTCCGGATGTGTTCGGGTGTTTAAGGTTGACCCGGAAATGACTTGATTTTTTGGGGATATTTTTTGGGTAACCCTAACTTGACCGGAAGTTGAAAGATGTGTTTGGGTATCTCAGGTTGACTCAAAACTGACCTGATTTTTCGGGGATATTTTTGGGTAACCTGACCTCGACCTGAAACTGATTAAACTCGGTCCTACTTTCGTATTTTTTTGTGTCCAGTTTCACAGTCATGTTGGATTTTGTGACCCCTATTGATTACATTACTTTCAAGTATCTATTTTTGTTTATGTTACATATAGAGATGTGTAAATATAAAATTACAAAGAATTTTATGTCTATAGTTATTCCTTAATATGATATACTAATTTACATGGGTAACTCAAAATGATTTTGTAACTCTTGATAATATTATTAATACCTCTTCTACAGAAGGTTATCTTAATAGGACAGAGGTTAGTATTTATTCTGCTTGGTATGTTGCTAGTATTAAATTTAGTGTAACGTCGAAAATTTGGGCAGAATACCTCCTACTTCTCCATATTTCTTGGAACTTTAATGAATCTTTATATAAATCTGCTATCCGACCTTACCATCCTCTTTACTGATGCTTGTTATTAGTTCTCATTATTTAACCAGTGTAAGCCAATAGAAGACAGAGCTGCATAATATGTAAATCCTTATAATTAGGCACTACAATTTTTAGTTATTATAGAATCATGATTAGGATTTTTTGTAGATTGCTTGGTACAATGTGATTAAGAACAACTTCTTTACTGTGGTATAATTACAGCAGCGTATTGATGCTATCATAACATTATTGCAGAATGTGCCCTATGTATTTGTCCCGTCAAAGCAGGCACTTGGGCGAGCTTGTGGAGTCACGAGACCTGTAATTTCATGTTCCGTGACGAGCAACGAGGGAAGCCAGCTAAAATCTCAAATACAACAACTTAAGGTTTATTCATTTACATATTCGTAGTTTGCACTTTGCAGAGGCATTAACGTGAATTTTTTAATCATATTAGGTTTAATTTTTATCCTTGTGTCCGCAGGATGCCATTGAGAAGCTCTTAATCTAGGAATTCAGTTGGGGCATATTCAGTGTAAGGGGAGCCTTGATTTGCTGACTGCATATCATTTGATGTTTTAGTTGATTAAGTTTTGCTATTACCAATGACAATTTAGTACCGTTTTGTTGCAAAATTGAAGTTCTGATGCATTTGTATTTGACTCTTTAAAAGGATCAATCACATGCCGTTGTTTTGATTGCTTTAGTGCTTAGGTGTCTGCGCCTAATGAAATTGAAATTCCTTTTCTTATTCCAACCAGTCTAGCCTTTTAAGCCATGATTCTTGTATCTCAGGAGGAATCTACCGGAATTTTCCCACCCTCTCAAAATGTTGTCTGAACAGAGAACTAGATACTTTTAGGGGGTTTGTCGTGATAAGTTGTCAAAGGCTGATACTGTTATGATGATACTATTTAACGAGAACATATCACATAAAACCGGGGATACTGGATAGGCAATTAAAATTCCACAGCTTTGTTATCAGTAAGTTCTAGTAGCATTATAGACAAATATAAGATGTGCATTAATTCATAAGATACTAGTAAGACGGCGCTATAAGAATCAAAGCCCCTTGATCTAGTAATATTTCCCCAACTTATTTTACGAGAAGGATTTTGCTCTAGTGGTAATCACTAGCTCCCTTTATAAAATGGATGTGGAGTTTTTGAAGAATGGATGTGAGTGTGTTTGATTGATAACATTAACAGTAAAAGAAAATTAAAGAGGCACCATGGGAGGCAAACTTGGCACAAAATTAGAAGTACATTTCGCTGATTTTTTTACGAGATGTGAAAGGTTTAAAGGGTGGTACGCGGGTACGTTTAATTAGTAAAGAAATAAAGGGAATATTTAGAAAAAATAAATAAAAATAAAGGGAAAATAAAGGGGCATTATATAAGCCACTCAAATGTTACAAAATCCTTACCTACATGAGTAGGCTGCATGTTTAAATAATATGTAAAAATATTTAACATTCCAATCTTATATCCCTTTATTAAAAAAGTAGAGAATTATATTTGATTAACCATATTTATTAAACCTAAAAATCCTTTATTAGGTATAATTTTGCATATCCATAAATATAGACAACCATATTGGATATCAAAACTCTTAAACTAAAATTTTAAATATTCGTGACAATCAATCATTTAAGCCATGTAGTCAACTATTTTACATAAATATTAGTATGGGAGATATTCTAAGAGGCAAACTTGGAAAAACATTATAGCATGTTCGACAACCTCTTTTTTAGGCTCTTACCTCAAAACATTCAAAACAAGAGTGAAAATATAACTCAAACGTACTCTTATTAAGCAAATCCAGCAACTTCATTATATAAGAGCAAGTCCAACGACCTGTTAACTCAATCCTCAAATTTAATATTAAAAATTAGTTCTTAGCGAATTAAGACTTGAATAAGGATGTTTATCTTCAACAATACTATTTATACTTGTTCCTTATTTAATATTTTATTATTAAAAGTACATCATATTAATTATAATTTAACATTTAAGAGAGAGAAAGGGATAATGAGACCTTAATATATTATAAATTAATAGTTAGAAGATCCTTAAAAGGACGAGTCAGATACTTAAAAATAAGAAATAAGAGTAGATTTTTAACTTTTTAAGGAATCATTAACAGACTGTTGGAGCCCAAATTTTGTTCAAAATCCTTACAATCAAAGTTGGTCATATAAGTCTGACGGACTTCTCTAAGCTATCAAGTTCAATTATAAAGAATTTAACACAAAATGACACTTCAACTGTATCTTAGTGGTTCTCTAAATCAGTAATACATGACCATCACTCCTTACATTTAAAGAACTACTAGTACTCTCTTATATCACTTTTATCTATCAATTTATCTAATTTCTTTTTACTTTTTTCTCTCTTCCTTCTCATTTTGGTTCATAAGTTTTTATTAAAAGTAAGTTCTATTTAGTCCCCTATTTTTATTTTATTGGAGTTCATGTATGTTCCGCAAATATAATATAGCTTAAAATATTGTAAGTTATATTATTTTTCGAATGATATTCTACAAAAATTACTATTATATTGAAAATTTTGCAGATTGCGTACATTTGCAAGTAAAACATTGCAAAACATATTATTTTACAAAACATACTTAGTTTGCTGAACAAAAATGTTGATGTTGCAAAACATATATATTGTACTTGTAAATATATGAGATTTGCATGATTTTATTGAAATAATGATATTTGTGAAATATGTTTTGCAAGATAACACGTTTTATAATATATTTTAGTTGCATAATATAAATGAACTTCGAGGACATAGAACTTTACTCTTTTTATTAGTATAGTAATAATAAGGAATGAGAATTGTGATCATTGTTGAAGTTGAAATTTAAAATTATATCCTAAATTACTAAGAGTTAATATTTTATATTATTTATAAGGAGACTCCTAGCACATTGTTGCACTTACTCTAATAGCCTCTTATTTTTTTTAATTTTCGGGAGTCCCAACTAACTCTTAACTTATATTTTATAATAAAATAATCTTTTCACTTTATTTTTATACTTTTCTTCTTTTGTTATTTAGTAACTTTAATAGACTTTTAATTATAAATTTGTAAATAAGAAGTGAGTTAAAAAGTTAGTGGATTAAGAGCATTTCCTCTCTTAAGACAATCTTCAAATATATTATAAAATGTTCTACTCTTAACCACTTAATGTAGATTCACCTCCAACAACACTCTTTATATCCACTTTTTAAATAATATTTTAATATTAAAATATCTTTATTTAATAGGAGTACAATACAAAGTGGAGAGGGAAAGAGGGTGGTTGAATTATTTTATAATAAAATATAAGTTAAGAGTAAATGATTGGCTCTTAAAAAGAGGAGAGATATGAGACTCTTAAAATTTTAAAAAGTCTCTGAGAATCTTTTGAAGCTCTAATTTTGAGAATAATCTTTATTTTTCCACTTAATAGCTTATTTAAAAAGTTTGTTGAAAATACTCTAAGACTGGATTGAAAATGCATGTAAAAGTACTCTGAAAAATGAAGCCGGTTCAAATTTAAAACACTACTTCGTGCACGACTTGAAACAAAAAGATATGTAGACAACACCAGCCTTTTAACTAGACCCTGACAATTCGTTCGTGTCGTATACTTTCGTGTAGTATATTTTCATATTTCGTGTATTCGAATATCAAACACAAAACCAACATATTTAGGATTCGTATATTTTCTTGTTCGTGTCGTTTTATGTCGTATTTTTCGTGTAAAATCGAATATTATATAAATTAAAATAAATAAATAAAAATATAAGCTTTTTAGGTAAATTTTTATGAAATATATTAAAAATATATATTTAGATCACATTTATATACATAATATAAAATTAAGTAATTATTATAAAAATAAATATACATATATTTATTATAAATATACATATATTTATTATAAATATTAATATTTAATTATAATATTTATTTATATCGTATATTTCGTGGCCACAACACCCATAATTTCTGGCTTCAGAATGATTTTTACAAACAACACGCCTTGGAGCAACACCAATGTTGTATTAAGATAGGTGTTATCATTGTTCTAATTTAAATCATCAAAAAAAAGTTTTTATGCTAAAATAACAACTTATCTCTAATACATAATTCTAAATATATCCACATTTGCTTAATATCTGGCTAACTTGTCAACTATTTTTACACATTTATGCCTGCAAATTTTATTTTCATATTCCCTTTTTAAAAAAAAAAGAAATAGATGATGTGATAAATATAACACAATACAATAATTGCTCTTTATATAGCATAAATTATAACATTGCTATTTTGAACACAATATTTAACACCATTAAAATATAAAATCTTAATTTTTGTGATATATTTAGATAGACGAACATGTCCCATCATATATTATATCTATAATACCACAACCTAAAATTTGTTAATCCAGTGAACTAAAACAATAGACTGTTAATTGAAAATCCAAGAACTCTGAACTAGTAGATAAGTTGAATCCACAAATTCAAAAAACTTAGTAATATAGATGGGTATTTTGTGTTAAGTTAAATTTGATTCCTCAAAAGTTACAAACATAACGTATGGAACAAAGATCATGTGAGTGGACAATAACACTTTATTTGGCAGAGCAACTCGAGCGCTTAGTTTAATATGTTGTTACAGAAATCATTGTTTGTTCTTATGCAATATAGAGATTAGAGAACCGTCAAAACACAGGTCAATATAGAATAGCTTCAGGGACATGTTTATTCTGCACATCGACTTGATCATTAAAGATAATCTAACACTAATGCGTTGATTAAATAGTGTCTCCTGCTCTGTTCAAGTAACCTGACCTGCTGTGTCTCTTCTACAGATGCCCTAAATTACCCTGGACAACTTTTCTTTCCTTTCACATGGCACATGATGGATCTGAAACTTGGATTTTTAAGATTTGAATCCAATATATATCGAACCAAACATTGTAAATACACACTTTGGTTTTTTAGAATTACGGTTTCGAACTTAAAATGATGAGATTTTAGTTAACAACCCCTACAGAAAGTAACATGGAAAACATACCAGAAGGCACTATGTACAAAGTAGTAAACCCTATTAACTAGTTCATACTGCTAATTTTAGCCACTGTCATGCTTGTACAAACTTTAAAGTTAAATATACTGATAAACTAGTTATCTAACGCTACAAGAAAATTGCACTGCAACATCTATGACCCTCTCTCTATCTCATATTTAGTCGATTTAATGTTATTGATCGGTTATAAATTTATTAGAAATAATAGTGACATGAATGCTGGAACTAATTACTTTATAACTAATCACTATTTATTGATTATTAATATTATTTATGACCGATTTTGGTGGTCAATCATATTTGTCAGTTATAAATTATCTTTTCTGACAATCATCCGTTGATTGAAAATGATTTTTTCAAAAATATCCACTTTTCTTATAATAGAAAGGAGTAACTAGTTAACTGATTATACTCCAAATAATGAAAATAGAAGTATGTTTAAACTTTATATATTTCCTTTATATTAGTGTGTTCGGTTGGGTTTAGTTTTATTTTCATGATAGCAGTGACACCAATCCGAAACCAAAAAAAGAAGTTTTTATTCAGTCTGATGTTATTTTGGTCCAATTTAATGTATGCAACTTTCTACTATTTCAAAGGTTGGCGAGGGTTTGTGGTTTGATATTGCGATTTGGGATCAAAATCTTTAAGCTAAGACAGATTCTTAACTTTAAGGATATGAATATCGAATATTCCAAGTAATGCTTGAATGGGTGTTTATTTTTATAAACACGAAAATAGACCTTCTGATAACTTAGTTTATTATAACCATGCAATCATATTCCACACGTAAACTGGGTGCAAGGTATTTGAATATAATTGCCGCTTTGAAATCAAGGATCTATTCCTCCATTTAAAAGCTCTAAATATCCCAGTTCTGAAAGCTGGGGTGAGGCTACCCATTGTGCTTTGTCAAATCAAGTTTGTGGTGTCAGGTAGATCTGCACCTTATATTTCACTTTTTTCTAATTTTTTTTTTCATTTTAATGAAAATTATAATTTTAACTAAGAACTATTGGCTTAATATTTTTTTTCACGCATTTGTTCAATTTGTTAATAACATATCATGACCTCTTATTAACTAATTGTCTTACCTATAAACAAATAAGGATGAACTCGGAAACATGACCAAGGTTAAAAGAAAATAAGTAAATTACATATGAATATTCTTATAAATACAAAGAATTTGTGTTTATATTTGCGGAATTAATATTAAATAAAAATTCTAAATTATAAAACTTCAGATAATTTGTCCAGTACACCCTCAGTTTTGTTTTCAACCAAAATGTACAATAATGTTGCGCAATTAGGGTAGGAAATCTAATTTAATACTACTACTTTTAGAAAGAAAAGAAAAAAGTAGTCTATGTTGAATTGGAGAGAAGTCATGTCATGGAGTATTAAATTATCAATTACCCCTGCACTTCAAGCTACTCCTAAGTTTTTTTTTTGGCCGACGAGGTATTAGAAAGTTTGTTTATTAGAATTTGAGTTATTTCCGATTTTTTAAGTTAAAAATAAATATTTATATAATTAATCATAAGTTTCTTAAAATTATAAAAATAGTTAAATGTCGGAAAGTAGTAGGATACTACATATTTTTGAAACTTATTTTACTGTTTAAGTTTTATTTTTTGATAAAAATTTGTATAGTCATGTATAGAGTTTATAAATTTATGAATAAATAACTTTCATCAAACATTTACAAAATTTTAATAATTGAAAATTACGTGTTATGAAAATTTAATAAAATTAAGTTAAAATTAAAATTTGTTGTCCCTGTAGTTGGATCTCAAATGCACTTAGATTTAAGATATGATAAAATAAATAAAGATTTCAGGTGCACTGAGCAACCATAATGGAAGAATGTGGTAGAATAAAGTTACTGAGATGTATATTGCCGATTAGCTGAGGTTCAGGAAATATCAATGATACTTTAGAAAACATAACTTTTGTTTTTTGGCGTATTATCAAGAGATTAACATGCACATTACTATCCTGATCATGGTAATTAAGATAACAAAAATAATTAGGAAAATTAGATTTGAAATTTGATTGCCACAAGGGGTATATCCATCTTTTTCTCTAGTTGGAACTCTTGTTCATCATGCATGCCTCAGATATTTTACATGTTACCGATTGCATAATGCATAAATTGCTTCCGGAAAATTATATATGTTACCGATTGCATTATGTACATGTGCAGGAGAAATTGTACATGTTAGATACTGCAATATGCATGTGTCCTATTAGCATTAGGGATGGCTATAAAAATATGTATGCACTCACCAAGAACGGATGAACTTGATCACACTATAAACTAAGAGCATCCAAGTGATTAAGATGTAATAGGCATCGTCTCCACTCATTAGATTCCATAATTTAAAATTTTATATTAGATTTTCTCTGGTAATGGACGATGATTCAAAAAAAGAAAGAAAGAAAGAATATAATCCCACAGAGGTGACCTGCATTGTAGCAATGAGCAGTACCTGGTCTTGGGCAACTATGCCAGCAAGCATATTTTCGGGGAATAAGGCAACCCTAGAGATGTAAAACTTGTACAAGTTCAAAGTATTAGCATATCTTCTGGACAACAATGGTGTGGATTATGTCTTTTGTGGCATTCTACATCTTTAATGCATTACATTACAAGAACAAAAGCTGAATTAGAGAGGGGGGAGCGGAGGGAGGATTGGTGACCGGTTCACTCCTGATTTTAGACTTGGATAACATATATGTTACTAGAACTGCAGTAAATGTCATAATTCATAACAGGAATATGGGAAATTAAATATACAAAACATGTGATCTCGCGGAATCACCCTGACAGACTTTACAGATAGGTGCAGGTTGGCCTTGACTAACACTTGTTTAATGATTCTATCATCTGGACTCTTACTTATCAGAAAAATGACTGTCTATTTCTAGGTAGTTGGTACAGTTTCTCTTCGATATCATTGAAGTATATATCTGGATTCCCTAATGGTGCCTTGATATATCAAGCCAAGCTAAACAGTTTTGTTGTACCCTCTAGTCTATTTTAGGAGAGTGGAAGAGGGGGGGAGGGGAGGTTAAAGATGTTTCTTGTGGGGCTGCAAAAGCACTGCAAATAGAAGTATACGGTGTACTACTGGCTTCCTACCTCCATAATCCATTTACACCATACAACAGATGGCAACGAGTTGCTGTTTCCAAATCAAGATTTGTCATTTATAGCCTCTGTTTCGAAATCAACATCAAATAACTAGTGGAGACAAAAAAAATTAAACAAAATTTGACTGAAACGTTGAGTAATGCAGTAGGCTTGGTCTCGACACAACAAGCAGTGATCTGTCACCATATCAACTAGTGGAGACACTGTATAATATTAACATTTGCCTATATAAGGGAACACCTTCCTAGGTGTACAAGTATAAGTAGGAAGGTAGAGAAAAAGAATTTCATTAGCTTCTGAGTATCTCCTTAGCTTCTCCAGGCTTCTGTGCTAATCCATTTCTTCTATAATTGGTTAATATGTTTCTTTATATACAAACTTTTAGCTGCAATATCTCTTGATTCTTATTGAATTTGATTTATTATATCTTGCTATACTAAATATCTTAAATAATATCATTCAGGTGGAAAATATGAGTTTGAATGTTTCTGATGCTGTTGATTACAAGGGTTTCCCTGCAGACAAGTCTAAAACTGGTGGTTGGGTGCCTGCTGCCCTTATTCTAGGTTTGTATATTTGCTTACCTGAGTTTCAGAAACTACCCGGCTCACATAGCTCAAGTTAAATCTTCATGCCATAATGCTGATGTACACGACATGCCAAAGCTATTGATCACTTGAGAAATGTTAGATTTTCTTATATCATAAATAGGTTATGTTGGACCAGTGTCAAGCCTTCACTGCCAGCTGGAGCTCTTAGCCGACGACCATCTAACTTTCGAGCTCAGCTGCCCCTTATTCAGTTTCTTCCGTAATTGAGTTGAGACGAATCAAGGGGACATGCTGTTTGGCTAAAATTTAAACTGTTAATAAAAATGCAAAGGTATCACAGAGCTGACTGAATATACTGATGGCCATAACCACATTAAAACTAAATGATGACATAACAAAAAGGTTGATATTTTGAAATATAAACAAGTTATCGACACTTACGCTTTTAAATATTTTTGTATGCATTTGGTTGAGACTTTCATTTCATATAGATTTTTTTGAGTTACACAGTACTAACTATCGAGATTCTCATCCCGTTACCCTTTTCTCCTTGATTTGTTAGTACATTATTCTTCACAATTAATAGAAGGAGAAAAATAGTACTCATGATGATGTTCTCTTAAATTCTTGATAAATGGTCCTCTTGATGTTCTCTTAAATTTTTGATTCACATAAAATGTTGGACAGGAATTGAAATATGTGAGAGGCTTACGACAATGGGGATAGCTGTAAACCTTGTTACATACCTGGGCGCAATTCTTCATATTCCAAGTGCTGCTTCAGCAAATATTGTTACAGATTTTATGGGTACATCTTTTCTCTTGTGCTTACTTGGAGGCTTTTTAGCAGACTCTTTCCTTGGCAGATACAAGACCATTGCAATCTTTGCTTCAATCCAGACACTTGTGAGTCTTTCGTTAAGAGTCTCAATTCTCATATATTGACTCACTTCCACTTAACTGAGTCTATCAACTGAGCTTTAATATATCTATTCTTAAATGTTTAAGGGTACTGCAGCATTAGCGATATCTACCAAACTGCCACAATTGCGCCCACCGGCATGCAACTCTATTGACACGAGCATCTGCGAACAGGCTAGTGGGTCTCAAATGGGAATACTATACTTGGCTTTATATCTTGTTGCATTAGGGACTGGTGGCCTCAAGTCCAGTGTTTCGGGATTTGGAACTGATCAATTTGACGAAAAAGACGAGAAGGAGAAGGCACAAATGGCTTTTTTCTTTAACAGGTTTTTCTTCTTTGTCAGCATGGGAACTTTCATGGCGGTTACAGTGCTTGTTTACATACAAGATCAAGTGGACCGAAGCTTGGGATATGGACTTTGTTCTCTTTCAATGCTAGTTGCAATCCTAATATTCTTGTCAGGAACTAGAAGATACAGGTACAAGAAAAGTGTTGGAAGCCCCATAGTTTGCATTTTGCAGGTAGTTGTAGCTGCTATAAAGAAGAAAACCGAGGAACTCCCGTGTAATATCGAATGTTTGTATGAGGATTCTCCGGAAGAATTAAGGATTCATCACACAGATCAGTTTCGGTGAGTTCTATTTTTTGGATAACAAGCTTACAGAGTTACAGTACAAATAACAATGTAGGGCACATAAACAAGGAATGAAGAGATCATGTTATCAAATTGTTTATTTCCAATATTCGTTTGAGCCAAAAGTAATGTGGTCTCAGAAATAACATCGAATTATTTAGCTATATTATGACAACTTACATGTTTTTACAGACTAAAACGTATAAGATATAACTTCAGTTCCTATATGTCTATTTCCTTGGTTCTTCCCTTCTGGTTAACAATTATGCATACAGTTTGACTTACAGTAATGACCTTAAGTCCTTAACTACTACTAAGGATGTGAACTAGAGTATTGTACTTTCTTTATTTCTTAGTATTTTTTTATGTTTACTTTCACAGGTAAAACAGTTAAGTTAATTATGTCATAAATTCCTAATTTATCAGTTGTTGTACTCCCAAGTAAAAAATGGATTGGCGAGTACATAGTTTTTTGATTCGGAGCTTCTTCCATGCATGCAGTTGCTTGGACAAGGCAGCAATTGTCACAGAAGGAGATAATGGTCGTGATTTTGTTCCGAATCCTTGGAAGCTATGCTCAGTAACAAGAGTGGAGGAAGTTAAAATGATGGCACGATTGTTGCCAATCTGGGGCACAACCATCATTTTCTGGACTGCATATGCACAGATGATCACCTTTTCAGTTCAACAAGCAATGACCATGAATAGGTCAGTGGGAAATTTCAAGATCCCAGCAGGCTCTCTCACTGTCTTTTTTGTGGCTGCCATTTTAATTACACTTGCAGTTTATGACCGCGTTGTGATGCCAGTTTGGAAGAAATGGAAAAGACAACCAGGTACAGCTAATCAGAATAAAATGTATTACGATTTAGGGGAGATGATAATTTCATTTTCGATCAACATTATGGTTACATCTTAGGATATGTGGTAAGATTAACAAATGCAAGCTCAACTTTGAACACAGGTTTTACAAATTTACAAAGAATTGCCATAGGTCTAATGTTATCAACTATGGGAATGGGAGTAGCAGCACTAGTTGAGAGGAGAAGACTATCAGTTGCGAAAGACGCAGGACGTGCAGCCACAACTCTTCCAATAAGTGTGTTTATCCTGATCCCACAATTTTTCTTAATAGGCGCAGGGGAAGCCTTCATATACACTGGCCAGCTTGATTTCTTCATTACTCAGTCACCGAAAGGAATGAAAACTATGAGCACTGGCCTTTTTCTCACTACGCTGTCACTCGGTTTTTTCCTCAGCAGTTTACTGGTCTCAATTGTAAAGAAAGTCACAGTGAACGAACACGGTAAAGGATGGTTGGCAAATAATATTAATCTCGGGAGGCTGGATTTATTCTACGGGCTATTGGCTGTGCTTAGCCTTGTAAACTTTGTCATGAATATTTTGTGTGCAAAGTGGTTCAAGCCACAGAAGGCTAAAAAATTCGTAAACGATATGGTTGATATCGAGATTAATGCATGTGTTAGCAAGTAGTTAGGATGATTTAGTTAAAGAATGTCTGCTCTGATCTTGTTGCTCCTGTACATTAATAATGGTTTGGATCAGGTATTATTTTTCTGTACTGTTCTTTTACAAATAAAAGTGATATGGTTGTGATCTTCATCTTGTCAGAATTCAGATCAAGTTTTAGCCACCGTTTGCTCTATCTTTTATTTACTTGATTGTGATGCATTTAACAGCCAAAATTAGAGATAGGGTTTAAAAAGAAACCTATGGTTACATAATGGAAATGGAGGAGATGCTCAGGAGATTTGTAGCAACAAACCATATTGAAAATTTGTGTCATTAGGATGAGGTTCAAGCAAAGTCGGTGAACAAATTTCGTTCAAAACTCTCCCATCACTCAGAGGCCAACGGTTGTGTCTGGGTCAAGAGCGATCCAGGTCCCACCTGACCTGCTAGGGAACCTAAACCGGAGCCTGAGTAGATCCCGTTGAACCGAACCCGGTCTAAGATTCTTAAATAAGTTTGAGATAAGTCATTTCACTATCCGCCAAAATCAATACAGATTTCTCGTGAAAGTTGATCCCTCCGGCATCATTGTGACTATCACGAGAATCATGATCACATGACTCAGAATTGTCTATCTTTGAAGTATTTTATTGTGACGCAAGTAAATAAAAGAAATATGGGGCTGTACATAGCCGAGGGAGTAACTGAAAAAGGGGAAAGATTCTGAAAGAATGTGGTGAATGTGGTCCGGGGAATATCAGTATCTAACTTAACTTCCTGCAGTCCGAATCCCGGGGACGAAGTGATGGCAATCCAGTCTTTTCCTGAGCTAGTTATCTCATTCAGCAACCGTGATTTTGAAGGAATCAATCCAAACCATAATAAACCCGTGACTTTTAATGTCTTTAATAATGAAGTAAGAAGAATGTTAGGTTATGATTTTTCGGTGAACATTTTGTTCAAGCATACTGTGGACCGCATGCAGCCCTGGAGCGTGCGTTTAAGTGAATGCAGGGAAAATCCCCTATATGGGTTTGGAAACAACTTAGTCCCGATCCAAGGGACCATATATCTTCCAATCCTGTTTGGGACTACCCCGAACCAGATTACTCACATGATAAAATTTTATGTCATAAACAATTTGTCCTCCAATAATGAAATTATTAGTGTCCGACGCTGATCAAGATTCAAGCCATAACCTAAATTTCGCATTTAAAATTCAATTTTCCAACCCCGACATGGGTAGGTGAAGTGAAGGGAGATTATGAGATCGCAAAAAGGTGTTACGACTAAGCGTTGGTAATGGATGAAACACATCAAGACACAAAAGAAAAGCAACTGTCCTTATGAGGTAAGAAGCACCGGTCCCATCTAAAGAAGGAATCGGGAAAATAAGTTCAGATCATTCAGAGTTCCCAGATTAACTCATCTCTTACCAGGAACAGAACACATCGATCCTGCCCAAAAAGCGATCAACCCTAATCCAAGTAGCCCAGAGAAAAGCAACCAAAGAATGGTAGATGTCCAGGTTCAATCCTATGTCGAGAAAAACGATGCCGCTTAAGTTCAACAACTGCTCTCTGTTAGGCCCTTAATCAACTGTAGCGGGGGAGGGGGGGTGAATACAGTTAATACAATCAATTCGACAAACCTTCAACAGAATCAACAATTTTTATATTAACAGATAAAAACTAATTACAAACGTACTCCCTCAAAAGGATGAACAAATATCCTTGAGAGCTGCTAGGTTATGCTAAAGATATAATATTGTCGCAATGCTTATATCATGAACCTAATCTGTGCTTTATATAGAGCACATCTACACAGTGTATAAGGAATCCTATTCTATTAACAACAAGGAAACCTATACAATACTTCTGAGATAAAGTCCTTCACCGCCTTGAGTTCCTATTTCCTTTTCCTTATCGAAGATTAACTGATGTGACAAATATTGATTACATCATCCGTTGGCATCATCATCCGTTGATATCATTATCCGTCGATATTGTGGCGCCTCAAAATCCGGGATCAGGATCTAGGAGGCCACGCCATCTTGAATCCTGTATAACACTTATCTCGTACCACAATATATAAATACTCACACCTTTACGACCCCACACTTATCAACACGCATACACTTATAGGTTATTGCCTTGGAAACGAACCATTCATTACTAGAGTATAAAATCCACAAGGTGATAATTATTACAATCTCAAAAGTGATTAAGTCTTACCGCGGAAGTAACCTTTAACTAAGGTTGCTCGGTCGACCAAATATCCGTTTCTTATTTATTATCTTACATAGGTCGTACTTTTAAATAAGCTGGACTAAAAATAACTGAAAACCAATCCAGCTTATTCGGTCTACTTGAGGTACAGCGGCAAACATCCTACGGAACAGCTGGCCATTTTCTACCGTTTCCTGGCTGTGAGTCTCATGATAGGCGTCTTGATTCGCTGTTGTGTTGTGTCAATTTAAAAAAACAAGTGTGAGCTATAATGCCCAGCATAATAATGTACAGTATGATAAACTCAAGTATAAGTCCATATACGATATATATGTTTATTCAAAAATAGTTTATTTCCTCGGTGATACACACATTCTTTCGAAAACAATTCTCTAGTGGATTTATCATCCTGTGAATACCTTAATAGTAAACCCATCACCGACGTTTGGGTTGCGGTATTGCATCGCAATTCTAATTGAAAGAATTTAGGACATTCACTGGAGCCACCGCATACGATGATCAGTTGTACTATGAAAATAGTAACTTTTTCTACTAGTAGAAGGACGACACCTTCGTGTAAGTCATATGTCATAGCCTATTTGTATATTCGAGGATTCAACTCAACTCAAATAAGAATGTAATAAGTAAATAGTGGATCTACCGTCAAAGAGATCTCGCAAAGTAATATCTGTCAAAGGATTCAGAAACAAGGTTCATCTACAGACTTGAGGAGTTAATTCACTGGAAGAAGTTCAAGAAGTTGATCATGCCTCAGTGATATAAATCAAGATCGTAGATTTAATCAAGTGACAGAGATCTCGTCAGAGTATCATTAATTACAAGGATTTAGTCTGAAGAAAATCAAAAGTATCAAAGTTAAGACATGAAGAAACGTCACGGAAGTTAGTCACTCATGAACCAGACAGTACATCGAGTGTCAACATTGAAGTGGTGGAATTGATTCATAATTCTCAGTGATTTTTAGAAGATATTCAGAAGATTGGTTGCTGCTCAGGGTTAGTATTAATTCTCTATTAATTAATTAAGTCATATAATTTAATTAAGAAAATAAATTATATCTGCAAAGATTAATTTATTTGATTAATTAAATTAATTGATTAATTAATTCAGAATTAATATTAAGGTTTTTCAGAATTTTTAATTGGTTAAAATCTGTTTTAATTCCAAAAAGACAACTGATTGTATTAGTATGACAATCGGTATGACAATCAATAGTCATACCGAAAGTCATGCTAATTCAGTTGATTGTCTTACCAGAATTATTATTAGATTAAAATCACTTATTAATTCAGCAAAAACAATCTGCTTGAACTACTATGACAATCGGTATGACAATTGATTGTCATACCGAAAGTCTTGCTAGTTCATTCTGATTATCTTGCTAGTTCTAAGGATAGTCCTACCGATTATCTTGCTGAGCTCAGGATTGTCTTGCCAGGTCAATTCTATTCTGTTGATTAAAAAGAAGCAGACAAGCAGCAGTTCACTACAGCTCAATCATCCAAAAACACAAAAAACAAGAACACAACAGCCGCAACAAATATTTCATTTTTCATCTGCTTATTTCAAAGATCAATTTCTAGATTGCAAAGTTAAATCCAATCAACTAGAAATCTTTATCTTGTTCTTGTGTAACAATCTAGCGGATCAAAATCCCTAGAACTTAATCTCAAATTGCGTTTAGCATTTGAATCTTTTTATTACAAAAATAGAAAAAGTTCATGTCGAATTTATTCTAGATTTGTGATAATTAATTTGAGATTAATTCCTTGTAATCGATACAGTTGTTGTAACACCTTTCAAGTTTAATAATATTTTTATTTAACTTGAATTTTGTTTCACATTTTTTATTCCGCATTTATTCGATTATTTGGTACTGTTTGTATTCAACCCCCCTTCTACAAACACATTGGGACCTAACAATTGGTATCAGAGCCTTCTGATTAACGAACAAATCAAGATCCTAGACTTTTGTGATTTTTCAACTCCTTGAATTTTTATTTATTCAAAAATTCATAATGACTTCACATAAAGTTGGAATCGTTAATATTCCACAATTTGATAAAGAGAATTATATCATGTGGAAGAAGAAGATGATATTATTTTTACAAGTTGCAAATCCCAAATATTCAAACTTGTTAAAGAAGGGTATAAAAACTCCGATGGTTATTGGACCGGAGGTAATAATAGATGGTGTGATGACTACTAAAGCTAGAACCTATCCAAAAGAGCCCGAAGATTTTACTCCTGCTGAGAAGGAAGAAGCCTCCTTGGATGCCAGCCTTCAATTAATATTAATTGATTCCCTTGATCCCTTGATGAACAGACATGTGATGAACTGTAAAAATTCTAAACACATGTGGGAAACTATTGAGGTAATTAATGAAGGCACAGAGGAAGTTAGGGAGAACAAGTTGGAAATCCTAACCTCTGAATATGAACATTTCAAATCAAATCCAGGAGAAGGAATTACTGAAGTGTTTGAGAGGTACAATGCGTTGATCAACAACCTGAACATCAATGAAAAGTATTATTCAATCAGAGAGGTCAACAAAAAGTTCCTTTTAACACTGCCAGCTCATCTTGAACATAGAATCACTGCCATTAGAGAAGCTAGAGATCTGAGTGAGATTTCTTTGGACAGGCTCTATGGAGTGTTAAAAACCTATGAGTTGGAGCAGATTCAACAGAAGGAAGTCTACGGGAAGGATAGAATGGTCAACACATCTACTGCACTTGTAGCTGAAGGTCAACAACAACAACAATCTCAACAGTTAGAAAGAATGGTACAGTTTTCCAAGGGTGAGGAAAATGAGTTAGTAGCAGAATATGATCCTCCTACTACAAATCAATCAAGTGATGATTTTTATTCCTTGGAAGAGCTGGAGCAATTGGAAGATGAATCAATGGCCCAAATTGTCAAGAGATTCTCTAATGTCAGATTCAGGAGGAATCCCAAGCTTAAGTACAAGTCCAACTACAACAAATTCCAGAAAGGTGGATCTTCATCCTCTAACACCAGCAGTGGTGGGTACAAAACAGGGATGGTTGATCGAAGCACCATTAGATGCTATAACTGCAATGAGTTGGGACACTTTGCCACAGAATGTAGGAAGCCAAAGCAAGTAAGAAAGAACTCTGAAAGGGCTTATCTGGCAAAGGGAAGAAGCTGGGATGATACTGACAGTGAAGATGAAGAAGAAGGAAATCTTGCTCTTATGGCTATTGATGGAAAAGCTTCATCGTCAAGAATAGAGGTAAAACTTTCTGATGCTGAAATGGTTTATCATCTAAGAGGTAACTTAGATTGTGCACATCGTGATAATGAACTGTTAAGTTTACAGATCACAGACCTTGAGAAAGAGGTCAATGAATTAAGACTTGTGCACATTAATCAAGACAAATTAAAAGAACAGGTATCTTTTCTAGAGAATAGAGTTGACTGTTATAGAAAACTCGAAACTATTCTCAAAGACAAGATCACCGGTCTTGAGACTAAGGTTAGAGCCTACTTCAATTCTTGTTCGAAGGCTAAAGAGTTCTATATTAAGCAAGCTGTTAATCAAATATCTGGAATAGGTTATGATTACAATGCTGCTATTGGAGAATTAGGCATAAACTCCCCTCCTCATGTCTGTGCTAAAGGGAGGGAAGTACCACATGTGCTTAAGGGTGTTGATGAACCCCTCTATAAACCATCAATTGCTGAACCATTTGATGCGACCTCTTCTGTTATTCAGGAAGAAATACGTGCTGAAGATCATGCTAATGAGAAGGTTGTTTCCAAGTCAAGTGTGTCGAAAGTTCCAGTCAAAGTTGTGAAAGCAACTGAGACTAACTCAGACACACATGAGTTGGACAACAAAAATGCCATGTCTACCATGCATAAATTGCCTGCTGTTAATCACTCTCATAAAGCATGTGGTGTTTCTAATTGTATGTCTTGTGCTTTTAATATGATGTATGCTTATTTTAATGGTAAGCATGTGTCTAATGATAAGACTACTCCTCGTCAGCATGTGAATAACAAGAAACATGATAGGTCTAAGACTGCTAGTCCTTCTAAGGCTAGAAAGGAGACATTTGTGCCTAAGCTTAAACAGAAATTTGTTAAGGCTGTTTACAAGGTCAAATGTTCAGTCATTGAGGATGTTGAGACCATTAAAATTAAAAATGTTGTTTTGCCTGACAAAGGACAATTCTACAAGTGTGCCGGGCCCAACCAAGTTTGGGTTCCGAAGAAGGTCTAATCCATCTGTAGTGCAGGGCATTAAACAGGTGTAACCGGTAGTGTGGATTCTTGACAGTGGATCATCAAGACATATGACCGGAGATAGAGCCCTGCTATCAAATGTGGTTGAGAAAGCTGGCCCCCTGGTTACCTTTGGAGATAACAGCAAAGGTTTATCTGAGGGATATGGCTGTTTGTAAGCTGGATATGTTATCAGTGAAATTTTATATATTGTGCTAGGTTATTATTAGGAAGCAGTATCTAACATATAGCACCAGTGACGAGACTTGAGAATATTACGACATATCAGGCACCTGTTGCACATTACACTTGGAATTGGACTCTAGTAAGATGTGTACAAGTGTACTCCTGGTTGGTGAGTCAAAAGAGGAAGTCAATGCACCACAGTTCATGGACTTTGCAGCTGCAGATCTATTGGACTATGCAATCTCTTCTTCACAATCTCACTTCAGGTTGGTATGAACTAGTGTACTACTCAAGCAATCGTCAAGAACATGGTATGGCACTCTAACTGAAGTTATTGTTTAATATGAACTAGTAGAGTCGTCATATTTTTAACTCTCTTATCTTTAGGCACAATCATATTGTTTTATATGTGCAGTGATATATTGTTTATGCAACATAACAATTAGTATCTAAAGTACTTGACAAGTATCGGTCAATGATATGTTGTTAACATTATGTTGCAGATATTTGTAAGCTTTTGACATGAATGAGAATTATTAGACTTTACCCTAAGTGATCAATGTTTTATCAAAAACTCATCCATATTAAAAAACAAAATCAAACTTCTTTCTACATTAGTGATTTCTTATTTCATGTAAAATCCTTTGAAATCACTATTGTACATCATTACTCTCAAAAGATTAAATGTATAATGTTCATTCATTATAAATCTTAAATACATTTTATCTCTATAGTGCCATATGTTATGTGTTACAGGTTCAGTCTCCAATGACTTTCTTTCATTGACAGTCATGAGGTTGAAAACCCACAACGTCTATCCCAGACTGTAAAGACAAACACAAAAACAGAACCAACCAACACTCTCTTACCACTAAATATAGTATGAATGAGCGTGAGGGAGATAGTGCCTTAGTGCACCACATAAGGAAGGTTATGTAGTCAACACAGTAGCTCTGTCTCCTACATAGATGAGTAGTATTTAAACCGAGACAACTGCTAGCCCCCATACATCTTCTCAAAAAGATGTAATGGCTGTCGGCCAAGGCATCCGATGTAGTGTCACCACTTCAAACATAAACAATTCTTGATGCACAAGGAAATGTTACACACACAAAGGATGAGTTGACAGAAACAAGAGTTTCGACCATTTTAAGGTCAGATTCGATTGTTCAAGGTTCGTTAATGGACCAATTGCCTTTACAGGTGTTAGGAGAGGATATTGATCCAAAAGCCATATGTCAGTGGTCAGTGTCTACCTCCCCAGGCTTAAATCCCCTGGATGCATCTGCGGATAGTGGATCTGACATAGGTGCAGATCGGCAACTTGTTGACAATGATTCAGATATTACCTGATGAGTCACAAGGAAATGTCTTCACAGACATTAGAAGGGAACATTGATCTTTATGCTAAATTCTTTGGATCATTGTTTACCTTCCCAGAATTCAAATCTGGAACCCTAAAAGGGAAACTAGCAACTTGTAAATTATGACTCAGATTCATCTGACGAGTTTAACAAGGATGGGGATTTGTGAACTCCCATTGCACCACCTGTGACCTCCTTAAGGATGACTAAGGTGATTTTCCTTGCAGGTATAGCTGATTTTTGGAGCTATGAGAGGAGTGATACACTTGTGAGAATGAGTGTAAACACGAGTGGAGAGAAGAGTAAAACACATGTGAGGTACACTAAATAGAATCACACACTCACAGTGAGGAAGAAAGATAAACTACTTGTTATTTCTTTTCCAACCAAGTGAAATATGAGAACTCCTTCAGACGACGGCATACATTCCTTCTTTAAGGGGGAGATAAAAGCTTAAGTAATAGTTTGGAGGATTCCTCAACTAAGGGGGAGAAATAGCAGGGAGGAAGAAAAAGATCCTACATGTACACTACACCACACCATTGTTGTTTGTAACTACGGATCCTATTGTACGGGAGAGGTGGTAAACACAAGGTGATTTTCTATTAAGGGGAGAAGCTGTTAGGGGAGAACCATTGGTTTTTATCTGCGGATCCTATTGTACGGGAGAGGTGGTAAACGAAGGTGATCTTCTTTAATCAGTTGATTCTCATAGGGGGAGAAGCAAGACAGATATACGCTTCTCAACAGGAAATGTGGTTGTACATGTGAAGATGGAACTACTTGAAGATATGGAACCACACTTATCAACACGCATACACTTATAGGTTATTGTCTTGGAAACGAACCATTCATTACTAGAGTATAAAATCCACAAGGTGATAATTATTACAATCTCAAAAGTGATTAAGTCTTACCGCGGAAGTAACCTTTAACTAAGGTTGCTCGGTCGACCAAATATCCGTTTCTTATTTATTATCTTACATAGGTCGTACTTTTAAATAAGCTGGACTAAAAATAACTGAAAACCAATCCAGCTTATTCGGTCTACTTGAGGTACAGCGGCAAACATCCTACGGAACAGCTGGCCATTTTCTACCATTTCCTGGCTGTGAGTCTCATGATAGGCGTCTTGATTCGCTGTTGTGTTGTGTCAATTTAAAAAAACAAGTGTGAGCTATAATGCCCAGCATAATAATGTACAGTATGATAAACTCAAGTATAAGTCCATATACGATATATATGTTTATTCAAAAATAGTTTATTTCCTCGGTGATACACACATTCTTTCGAAAACAATTCTCTAGTGGATTTATCATCCTGTGAATACCTTAATAGTAAACCCATCACCGACGTTTGGGTTGCGGTATTGCATCGCAATTCTAATTGAAAGAATTTAGGACATTCACTGGAGCCACCGCATACGATGATCAGTTGTACTATGAAAATAGTAACTTTTTCTACTAGTAGAAGGACGACACCTTCGTGTAAGTCATATGTCATAGCCTATTTGTATATTCGAGGATTCAACTCAACTCAAATAAGAATGTAATAAGTAAATAGTGGATCTACCGTCAAAGAGATCTCGCAAAGTAATATCTGTCAAAGGATTCAGAAACAAGGTTCATCTACAGACTTGAGGAGTTAATTCACTGGAAGAAGTTCAAGAAGTTGATCATGCCTCAGTGATATAAATCAAGATCGTAGATTTAATCAAGTGACAGAGATCTCGTCAGAGTATCATTAATTACAAGGATTTAGTCTGAAGAAAATCAAAAGTATCAAAGTTAAGACATGAAGAAACGTCACGGAAGTTAGTCACTCATGAACCAGACAGTACATCGAGTGTCAACATTGAAGTGGTGGAATTGATTCATAATTCTCAGTGATTTTTAGAAGATATTCAGAAGATTGGTTGCTGCTCAGGGTTAGTATTAATTCTCTATTAATTAATTAAGTCATATAATTTAATTAAGAAAATAAATTATATCTGCAAAGATTAATTTATTTGATTAATTAAATTAATTGATTAATTAATTCAGAATTAATATTAAGGTTTTTCAGAATTTTTAATTGGTTAAAATCTGTTTTAATTCCAAAAAGACAACTGATTGTATTAGTATGACAATCGGTATGACAATCAATAGTCATACCGAAAGTCATGCTAATTCAGTTGATTGTCTTACCAGAATTATTATTAGATTAAAATCACTTATTAATTCAGCAAAAACAATCTGCTTGAACTACTATGACAATCGGTATGACAATTGATTGTCATACCGAAAGTCTTGCTAGTTCATTCTGATTATCTTGCTAGTTCTAAGGATAGTCCTACCGATTATCTTGCTGAGCTCAGGATTGTCTTGCCAGGTCAATTCTATTCTGTTGATTAAAAAGAAGCAGACAAGCAGCAGTTCACTACAGCTCAATCATCCAAAAACACAAAAAACAAGAACACAGCAGCCGCAACAAATATTTCATTTTTCATCTGCTTATTTCAAAGATCAATTTCTAGATTGCAAAGTTAAATCCAATCAACTAGAAATCTTTATCTTGTTCTTGTGTAACAATCTAGCGGATCAAAATCCCTAGAACTTAATCTCAAATTGCGTTTAACATTTGAATCTTTTTATTACAAAAATAGAAAAAGTTCATGTCGAATTTATTCTAGATTTGTGATAATTAATTTGAGATTAATTCCTTGTAATCGATACAGTTGTTGTAACACCTTTCAAGTTTAATAATATTTTTATTTAACTTGAATTTTGTTTCACATTTTTTATTCCGCATTTATTCGATTATTTGGTACTGTTTGTATTCAACCCCCCTTCTACAAACACATTGGGACCTAACACTTCGTATCCCGGTTATCACCCTTTCCGCATTCGGGCTACATGTCCCATTTTGGGTATACACATACTTCACAAGTTTCTGAGTACACAAAGTACCTTCGCCTGCGGTGCCTTTGGTAGTCTCCCTAGTACACATAGTACTAGAGTCTACCCATCCAAGTCCTTAAAAGAATCCTATCATATCTCGAGAACTCGAACCACATCGAAGTTCCCTAAGGGTTTTTCTTGTTGATAGAAACAACTTATCTTATCAGTATATATATATATGTACTTCCGAGAAATTTCAGAGCAAGTACAAAGGATGTGAGTTGACCGTTGTCAACAGATAATTAAATGAGGGAGAGTTTCTTTTGAAACTATATTCAAAATATTTAAAAAATGTCGAGATAATATTATTCGACGGTCTGAAATTATTCGAATGATTTTCTAAAATTAAGAAGTATTTTAAATCAGGTTTTATAATTTTTAAATCATATTAAATCATTTAATAAATAATTAATAATTAAATAATAATTATTAAATAATTAAACCTCAAATAATTATATTTTAAAAGAATATTTGAAATAATATTTCTCAACTAATTTATGTTTAGATAATTAAAGTAATCTTTAATAATATAATTAATCGAGTTTAAATGAATAATCGTTGGAGAATACTTCTCCTATATTAAATGAATAACCGAAATAATATTCGTTGTTCAATTAATTAAATATACTTGAGGGAATACGATCTTTGAAAATTGTTTTAAATAAATTTGTGGTATTTAATACTTCGCAAGTGGACATCGAGTCCCTTGGAATAAAATAAGTGCGGACTTTAATCGTCCAAAACATCTCCGGAATGTCTCCCGGGTTTTCGTTTTAAAACTCCGACCGACTTTCGGTCTTATAATCATACATCACACTCATGAAGGGTTTCGAGCACATAAACACAACAGAAACAATAATTAAAAATATAAAAAATCAGAATTTTCGAAACCCACCGCAGGATCCATACGAAAAACAAATATTTAATTCGTAGACCAGATTGTTTACCTTAAGAAGTTTTACCAATTGGTTGACTAATGGAGATCCAAAACTTGTTCAATCACCACGCATCCCGCTCTCGCGATCTACGCTTTATCGATATCCACACGAATGTTTGAACTCAAGGATTGAATGTGTACTAGCACAAACTCGTTTCTTCTTGCTCTCTCCATCTTCTCCCTTGGTGGTTAGGGTTTTAGTAAAAGTCTTGCTTACAAAATCAGCCACACAAGAGATATTATATACAGAGTATAATAAGAATTATAACTCTTAACTAATTAGGAGTTATTATTAATTTGAAATTTCTATTTGTATAATAATTAAGTCACACTTAATTATTTAACAAACGAATTTCATAATTAATATTAGTTAATTCGAATATCAATATTTATCTATCTAATTAAGTCATACTTAATTAATATTATAAATAATTCGAATTAATTTAATATAATTTAAATCCAATTTAAATTAAATAATCCTTCAAGCATTCTTAGTGTGTGACCTTATAGGTTATTATTACGTTGACAACGAATTTTAAATCAAATTTAAAATCATAAACAATGAGCGGCATCTAGTAATACATCATTGCTACCCAAGTAATAATAATTGAATCGGTGATCGATTAAATCTTTCGTGAATAATGTACAATGTAATATAATCCCTTTAACCAAATATTATAGATTAAACTAGAGGCATGTAATGTGTCATCCTCATTAATGTTTAATCCAGGTTTCCTTGATCAATGAGTAGACTATCATATCAAATCAACATTTGAGCGTGACCACGCATTTCATAGTCTAGCTCACACAAGAGGCCAATAATATCACTCCTAAAATAGGAGGGTTAAATTCCATCTAGATTATTCATATTTCTCATACGATTCATAATATACCCAATGTCCACTTTTATCATTACCCGGTCAAGGATAACTTTTAATGGAATCAATGTATATTAATTCTCGTATAGAAATATAATGACTTCAGGTCTAAGGACCATTACATAATTATCACTGTGAGAATTACTTATGACACAACAGACATGTAGAATATCACATTGGGTCTATCCAGCACCATGTACATATACATCTGCCTGTATTTTTAACTTTAGTATCACTATACCTATGATCAATGAGATGTGATCATCAGTCAACAAATACACCAGTCTGAATGCATTATTATTGTCCCTTAATAATAATACTCGACTAGGGACCTTTAGGAATATTGATACTATTCATTTCTAAATCACGTACTTAGAGATATAAAATTGCATATCATATTCCAATGACATTTATTAATCTAACATTTATGTCGCAGTAAATTTAGAATTAATAAATTATAAAGAGAATAATCGATAGAACATAAACATTAATAATCCTAATGTCTTAAACTAAAATATCATAGTGTTGTCTCTAGGGCACAAATACTAACAATTAGTCCAGCAGGTCAGAGACCTAGCTAGTCTCTAAGTTCCGGAACAGGTTTGTGGGATGGCAGTTGGAACCGTCTAGTGTTGATATCCTGATCAGGTGTCTTTACATATCCGTTACGTATCTGATTTGGCTTTGCGATTTCCGTGACAGAATAAGTGATTGATACAGTTGAATAATAAATGTGAACAACATGCTAAAATTGGACTCTGGTACTTGCACATCACACAACAACGTATATTTTTATTAAGAGCATGCTATTCAGTTTTCTTTATTTACTGTCACTCGAAATGATTTACAAATTGCGGATTTCATGTTGATTTATAGTTCAGTTCCTATAACTGTTTACTTTACCGTTTTTATCTTGATATTCATATGTTGGTGCTACTGAGCGATTATGCTCACCCTTGCAACCTGTTATATATATATCGCAGATGCCTAGAAGACCAGTTAGACCTTGGCGGAATCGTGTCTCAGCCCCTTCAGGACCCGACTCCTCAGAGGTAGTTAGTATCACTACACCATAAATGGTCTATCGCAACGTCCTAGATATGAATGTTGCTAGATTATATTACCTTAACTATACTAGTTTTAGCCTACTGGAACACTGTGATTTTGGTGTTACCTTAGCCGTAAACTTGGTGTTTCCTCAGATAAAAAGTGTTCAGCTTTGTAACATGCATAAACAATGTTACCTTAGATTATTCACAAACAAATACAATTTTTTACACAAAAAGAAAAATTAAATATGATTTGAATTTAGAAATTTCTAATTTGTATGAAAGTAAATAATTCATTTATCTAAAAAGTAAGAGTTTTGAACCTAAGTGAATTTATAGTTTGAAATAATGGAAATAAGATTATGTATGGTCTGATGAGTTGCTAAATAAGTTAGTGTGTCGGATTTTTTGAATAAATAGTTTGTAATAATGAATAACTTGAATCATACTTGAACCTGGATCAGATCTTGGTATGGGGTCGTGATAGTTTAATAATAATAATAATTTTGTAGTCTATATTGTGGTTTGTTGTGTTTAATGACGTCAACTCTTGACCCCGGAGTTGAGGCCGTCACACTAAAGATACAACTTTCTTTCTCTATAGTTCTGTATCAAAGTGTAATGCTTAATAATTAAACACTTGCGACTCTTGGTTTATATATCACCAAGATACATGTAAAATAAGACAAAATATAAAACATATCAGCTAGGTCCAATCACATGCTTTTCTCTATCCAATGCAATCTAGTTAGATACAACATCTTTGAACGTCCCTGTTTTGCATGAAAATGGAAATGCTTCATTTTCTTTTAACACCTGCAATCAGGCTGCCACATTTCTTTTGTATACAATCAACCCATGTGACTGTCAAGTCCCTTTCAACTGCTATTTTGGTTGATCATCCGTTGAAGTTTTATGGGAGTTACCCGTTGAGACTTCATCTGTCATCCATTGAAACTTGACTGGCTCATTCGTTGAAACTTGACTAGCTTAGTTGTTGAAGCTTTGTAGATTAGCAATTGAAGTTGTTTCCATAACATTTGATAATCTTTTATTTATACAAAATTACAAGGCATTTTATATTTATAATTAACCCTCCTATTTTATATATCTTGCTAGTAGTCAACTTGACTTAGAAATAACTAAAACTCACAAATCCCCCAGCTATTCTAGTATACAGAATGTGTTACTAACTTATTTATATAAGCTACTCTTTCAAACGGATAAATATTGTGATCATCCATTGAAAGCTAAAAATATTTAAATTGTGTACTTGGAGTGTTTTGGTAAGTTATCATCAAAGCCTACAACATATTCCTAACAGGTTGTACATGATTTATAATTTTATTGGGCCAACCCAAGCCAGCCGAACCCGTGGTCAAATTAGTAAATACACAATTACACATTTATATGTTATACCTTTATAAAAGCTAACAAGAAGTATATATGCTTCAACTCTTTCTTGTTTTAAGTTGCAGCAAAGTTAATATCTTGAACTTATATTAATTTCATCTAAAGCAATCTCCTGCGGATTTTCTCACTTATAACATTCACATCCTGCCTCTTTTTAAAATTAACTTGTCTACATGCCGATTATTAAACATATTTCATGCAAACTAGTTGACACCTTATGCGCGCATTAGATACTTGATCAAATTCTCATTAATACTTGATCTATTTCCTGAGATTTTATATGAAGAGAGCAATATAAATATTCTCTTATTTGACAGCATGTACAAATCATGAAAAATATATACAAGTAACTAACAGAGACAATGATTCCTCAGTAGTACATAATATACATTGTGGTTCATTCTTGTAAAGTACATCATGTTTTTTTTTCAAATTTACTAATCCGTACAAACAACCCAAACCAACCCAACCCCATGTACAATGGATTGGGTTGGATTGATTGTTTGATTGCTCGGAGGATGCACATAACATATTATGAATTGTGTATTTTCTCACTTATAACATTCACATCCTGCCTCTTTTTAAAATTAACTTGTCTACATGCCGATTATTAAACATATTACATGCAAACTAGTTGATACCTTATGCGCGCATTAGATACTTGATCAAATTCTCATTAATACTTGATCTATTTCCGGAGATTTTATATGAAGAGAGCAATATAAACATTCTCTTATTTGACATCATGTACAAATCATGAAAAATATATACAAGTAACTAACAGAGACAATGATTCCTCAGTAGTACATAATATACATTGTGGTTCATTCTTGTAAAGTACATCATATTTTTTTTCAAATTTACTAATCCATACAAACAACCCAAACCAACCCAACCCGATGTACAATGGATTGGGTTGGATTGATTGTTTGATTGCTCGGAGGATGCACATAGCATATTATGAATTAATTTTAATAGGTTGGGTTCGAAAATTATCAAACCATTTTTAATGGGTTGGGTTGATATAATGCTTTACACCGGGCCGACTCGACCAGTGTACACCCCTACTTATTAGTCGTGATGTTATATTTGATTAAGAAAATATATGGGATTGGAACAATTTGTAAGAAGATTGTAACTTTTATCCATTTTTTGAAGAAGAATATGATAAACAAAAATATGGGCAACATATTAGTCATCTCACATCACTATAAACAACAAATGATAGACAAGTAACTTGCTCATCTTAATCAAGTAATAGTGATGATACGCTGCAGAGGCATTATAAAAGGCTACAACATATATATAATGAAACGAAAGAAGTTCTGCAATTTCTGACTTAACTCTTTTTTTGCCTTCTAAAGGAAGTCGAACAAACAAGTTTTAAAGAAACCATCCAAGATGAAAATGGAAAAACAATAATGTTTAAAGAGATTGAGTCTATCAAGAAGAATGACACATGTGAGTTATCAAAATTTTCAAAATGAGAAATGGCTATTGAATTGAATGGGTGTATAAGGTGAAGAAAATGGCTAATGCATGATTGAAAAATACAACGCGAGATTTGTGACCAAATGCTACAATCAAAGACATTGAGTGAATTATGACAAGATTTTTTCACTAATTCCAAGGACGAAGATTATTAGGCGAATCATCTCTTTACAGTACAAATGGATGAAAATTCATCAAATGGATGTAAAATTCACTATCTTAAATGATGTTCTTGAAAAAGCAGTGTCTGCAGAGCAACCATCGGGATACGCCGTCAAAGGACAAGAAGAAAAAGTGTTGACATTGAAAAAGGCCCTATATGACTTGAAACAAGTACCGAGGGCTTTAAATAATAGTCTTGAAAAATATTTCCAAGCTCAATGATTTACAAGTGTTCTCAGAAACATGTTGTACATGGTATGATTATTAAAAATGGAGAGTTTATTCTTGCATGCTTATATATGGATGTTAATATTTACGGGCAATAGTCCAAGACTATTATTTTAGTACTGTAAATTCATCAAATGTATGTAAAGCTCACTATCTTGAATGGCGTTCTTAAAGAAACAGTGTCTGCAGAGCAACCATCGGGATATGCCGTCAAAGGACAAGAAGGAAAAGTGTTGACATTGAAGAATGCCCTATACGACTTGAAACAAGTACCGAGGGCTTAAAGTAATAGTCTTGAAAAATATTTCCAAGCTCAAGGATTTACAAGTGTTCTTAGAAACATGCTTTATATGGTATGATTACTAAAAATGGAGAGTTTATTTTAGCATGCTTTAATATGGATGTTAATATTTACGGGCCATGGTCCAAGCATGTTTGATAATTTTTAAATAAAATCCGATAAGAATGTTTGAAATGATATATGTTGGATTAGTGTCATACTATCTTGGCATGTAAATAAAATAAATGAAGGATGGAATACTAATCCCTCAAGAAATCTATACAAGAGATATTTCACAGAAATTCAAGATGGAAAATTGTTAAACTGTTAGCAACCACTCGAATGTGGAACAAAACACTTATTTCAAAGGTCTTGTATGAAGTTTAAGATATTTGACATGCACGAGGCCTGGCATACCTTTTAGCGTTGGACTTGTTAGTCAATCATATAATCTCCAACAACCCCGCTTGAATTTGCTTGATTAGATTAATAGGAAAGAGGGGAGTCAAAAGAATTTTTCATCATCTTAAAGATATGATTAACTATGAATAATTTTATCATCCTTCTAATGAGTTCAAGATTGTTGTTTATTGTGATAGTGATTTGGTTTGTGCCTAAACTGTTTGACAACATTAAAAAGAAGAATTACTGCCCATATTGACATTCATGATCGAAAGAGTATTACCGGATATTTTAATTTATGGGCGACAACTTCCAAGAATTATGAAGCAATCGGTTACCTACAGATTCGTAACAAGTGCCTTTATGATTTTGATTAGAGATGCACGGGGAGGAAGCAAATATACAACGAGAAACTCAAATTATTTTGCATGTGTATACTACCTTTGTATATTGAGGCCTTTGGTTTCTCAAGACTTCCCATGGCAGAGAACTACGTGGTCAATCGGAATATTCAGCTCAAGAGTATGAGATTCAGTTTCAGGATGTTAAGTTTGAAGATGAGCTGAATGAGGATGACTATGTTGTTGATCTTTTCGATATGTTGGCCTATTACCGTTTGAATGCATGTGTCTCATGTTTTAGTTTAGTTTCTTAATAGAATGCTAGGTCTAAGTCTCGATTGTGCTTTGGTTTTGTTGTTGTAGTTTGTGTTCATAGGTCTGTACCATCCCTTCTAATATAAATGAAGGGTTTTTGTAACATCACACATCGATAAAAATTAGAGTATTTGGGACATTAATAAATACAAGTCAACAACTAACGTTCATAGGTCTGTACCATCCCAAATCGTTAGCTTTTTCGGACTGATCTGTGGTGGGTTGTTAGGTTCGACATACATTTGGTTATGAGTTTGGATGTTATAAATGATATTAGGGCTCTCTCCGGCCGAAAAAGGCACTGCCCGAATTTCGTATGTGTTTTTGTGGGCTCAACAGGACGTCTGCCTAATAAGAGCGGGTGTTTGTAACATCGCACGTTAATAAGAATAAGTGTATTTGGGACATTTATAAATACAGATCAACAACTAATGTGTATTAAATAGTTAGTTTTTTGACTAACATGTGGTGTGTTGTTGGATCCGATATGTAATTGGTTATGGATTTGGATGTTATTATTTTTATATTGACGAAAGGTCTTAAAAAACATCGTTTTCATTGAGTTCAAAGAATTGTTACCTTATAAACTTGTAAAACGGAATAAGTGATGACAAGACCTTGTTTTTATCAAGATGTATGGTCAAGGAAAGTTTCGGAGGAGTTCAATTTGCAACAAAACAAAATGAGTCAGGTTGATAAGAAGTGTCAAGTTGGCAATTATTTTAACGAAAAATCTGGTGTTTCATGAACGGGAAAGAAGGGGAGTTGAAGTCCCAAGATCAAATTAGTGACATATTTACGAAGTCTCTAAAGTGATGCCTTGGACAAATTCTGAAGTAATTGTAATTTCTATATATAACATATTGAAATTGATGTAGATTATGTAATCTCTTGACTATCTAGTGAGTTTGTTGGAGTCAGAGGAGTCATTTAGTGTTTAACGAAGTGTGCAAATCTGAGTAAGAGTCTTGTATAAAATCTTGTACCAAATCATTTGTTTACCAGTCCTTTCAAGCAACATTGTTGAGTACAAAATTAATACTTCTTCTATATATTGAGTTGTGCGAGAGATCCTCTCTTCCAACACTTGATGTCTTTCTGTTGGTACACTTCACAAATTTTACCAAATTAAGATATGAATGAGATTCAGCTGCAAACGGGTTGTGGTTGCAGTAAATGAAATTTGTTTCCGGGTTACAATATTGTTCCAGTAATTTGTTATCGTCCTTGCACTACCAAAGTCGTCCTGTGAATATAAGGATGAAGTTTGTACCATACAATCAAATGGATATGTTTGATTTGGTTTTAATTTGTAGCAAACTAAATCATGGAGACGTGTCAATAGATATTTACACAGACTAAAGAATAACTAAGATTATATATGACAGAAATGATCAGCTCTTAAGTTTAGGGAGATGAATGTATAAACATTATCGTAAGATTGTATTTCTCAAGTGGGGTGGTATATACCAACACGAGAGGCCTTCCTTTTGATATGTTTGTTTGATGAGACCTGTTATAATCACTACATTCCAAGTTTCTGCGGAACGTAACTGTCCCTCATATACTTCTCAGATTTGTGATTACCATCCTTATTCTCTACATCGTGATCACTTGTTATCCAAGGTTTTAGAGGGCAATTAACAATTTTACTTTACTGACTAGATTCATTTTTTTTTGAAAATATCGGAATTCTCAAGATTCGACCTTAAGGTAAAAAGAATTCTGATATATTTCATTGTAGTTCATTTAAAACCTCGAAAGACCAGAAGTACTTTATACATATACCATCCTTATAAGCATTGTTTGTCGCAAAAAAAAAAGAAAAATGAATGCATCTGTATCTTGAAGGCATTTTGTTTTAAGATAGATGTAATATTCTCATATAAGGGTTGTTTAAGTATAGGATAGAGCCGTAGAGGGAGGTGAGAATCGAATTACAGCTAGACCTTTGCCGTAGTTCGGGAAAAAGAAATTTTATGATTCTGGTAAATAAACCCTTTTAAGGGAAACAGATACGAATAATGTGGTAGAATAAAGTTGCTGACATGCATGTAGAATTAAAGACGATTAGCTGAAGATTAGGAAATAGTAATTATAGTTTAGAGAGCATAACTTTAGTTTTTAGCTTATGATCAACGGAACACGCATACACATTGGTACTATTATGATCATGATATCATTACTATCAATGTTGTTTTCCAAAAAAATTAAGATCCAAATTCCTTCTCTTATTTCGAAATTCAGTGGGGGTTAATTCAACTCACTCCTGATACATTGACTACGCCTATATAATTAGGAAATGGAATTTATGATATGATTGCCTTCATATAATAGTGATAGTGGAAAAGAATCACAAGGCCATTAGGGGTTACATTCATTCTTCACTGCAGTAGGGACAATTCTTCACGTTCTGTGTTGGTATTAATGCTTCATGGAACTATAAATGTTGCCGACTGCATTATTCATCTTTCGTGCTATACATGGCTATAATTGTATCTTGCAAAGAGCGGATGAGCTTGATCACACTATCAATTAAGAGCATCCAAGTGATTAACACATAACAATACGAATTGTCAAATCTCCACTCATTAGATTCCGTGTGTATATAAATTACGGGCTCCTCCAGTAATGAAGAATTTGAAGAAATCAGAATATAACCCCACAAAATTGACCTGCATTACAGCTATCAACAGTACCAGGTCGTAGGTTAATCACACCATGTTTTCAGGGGATAAAGCATCAAGTGATCTACTACAAGTTTAAAGTTTATTAGAGCATATTTAAGCTAATGACTTTGAATCATGTTATGCACAGAGAATATCATTTAGAATTGCAGTAGATGTCATAAGTATGATTAGAGAATACTGGGCCTGCAGTTCTAAGATTTTCTAACGTAGAACTACAGAGCAACGCGGCAAAGTTGAAATTAAAATACACTAAATTACAAGTGAACTCCTGCAACGCTAATATGTTATACCTCGAAAACCTTTTAACTGGGGGTAGCCATATTTTCTTAAAAATATATATGGGGGATTACCAAAACAATACAAGTGATCTAGAGGAGTATAATGATAAATTTGACTGATATGTGTCTGGATATGTTTTTGGCCTATACTAACACTTATTCGATGAATCTGTCATTGGGACTACACCATGGATTCTTACTCAACTGAGACATAACTGTCTATTTCCAGTAACACTAATTTGATGAATCTGTCATGGGACTACAACACGGACTCTTACTTAACTGAGACATAACTGTCTATTCTATTTCCAGTATATGCTTTCTCTTTGATAATATCGAATTCATCATGAATGCTTAAAATGTGCTCTGATGAATTTTACTAAACTATTATGCTGTATTATATGTTTCTATGCAGACAGGAGGAAGAGAGAAATAGTTGAAGGGTGTTTCCTGTGGGGCTGCAGAAGCACTAGGATTAAAAGAACACCGTGTACTACTGCTTCACTGCCTCCCAAATCAATTTGCACCATACAAGAGATGTCAAAGGAGCTAATGTTCATAAAGTATTGTCAATTATACCTTTCACTTCACAAATTGACATCACCTTATCTCGTTGTTACCTTAAATCCATAAAGAGATAATGGCTTAAGAAAATAATTAAAATGGAACAAAATTGGACTCCAACTTTCAGCGCACAGTGCAATAGGCCCGGTCTCTTCCATCTGTTCCATATAACCGCTAGTGGAGTCACTGTGCGTTACAAATGATTGCCTATATAAGGGCACACCTTGCAAGGTATGCAAGTATAAGTTGGAAGTTAGAGGAAAACAATATCATTAGCTTCTGAGTATTTTCTTAGCTTATCAAAGCTGTTTTTTAAATGGTTAGTATGTAGCTTACTTTTACAAACTTCAGATGCAATATTTATTATTACTTATTAACTTAGATATATCACTTGTTTACAATATTTCTTAGGAGGAGAAGATGAGCTTGAAAGTTTCTGATGCCGTTGATTACAAGGGATTCCCTGCTGACAAGTCTAAAACTGGTGGTTGGGTGCCTGCTGCTCTTATTCTAGGTTTGTCTGTTTGCTTTGCTGAGATGCTGATATTCACAAGCTTCCCCAGCTCACAACATCTCAAGCCAAATCCAAAGCCAAAAAGGCTGTTATATTTTGCATGCCATATATATTCAGAAGTCTTCTATCATAAATAGGCTACTATGTTGTTTACAAAATTTTCTAAAACTTAACACTACTAAAGTGCTGACTGAATCTTCTAGTGGCCATAGCCACATACAAAACCTAGACGATGTCATAGACAAAATCCTTCATCTTACCATACGTAAACAAGTTGTTGCAAAATATCTCGACTGATACATTTATATACCATAGCTTTTAGTAAAGGAATATTAGTGGGGTCCCAATTTAAAACTCACTATGTTTGTTTGTTGATCATGGTATTCATTCTTCGTTCATGACTATCATGGCAGATGATCTACTACATGAGCTATTCATTTGAACTGTGAAGATTATTCCTTTCGACACCCTTGTCACTGCAATTAATTTGTTAGCAAAATGTTATTGTTCACTTTAGCAGAAGGAGAATAGCATTCCCTTTTTGCTAACCTCTGTTGCTTGCTGTTTACCGAAGTATTTTTAATTTACTTACTGTACAGGAATCGAGATATGCGAGAGGCTTTCGACCATGGGGATAGCTGTAAACCTTGTGACATACCTAGGTGGGATTCTGCACATTCCAAGTGCTGCTTCGGCCAATATTGTTACAGATTTTATGGGCACATCTTTCCTCTTGTGTATGCTCGGAGGCTTCTTAGCAGACTCTTTCCTAGGCAGATACAAGACGATTGCCATCTTTGCTTCGATTCAAACTATTGTGAGTCTGTCATTAGCAGTCCTATTCCTCATATAGTCAAATCTCACTACCACATACGATCCAAGTCTCATTACACCTTTTTCTTTAATGTTCAAGGGCACTGCAACATTAGCAATGTCCACCAAACTGCCACAGCTGCGTCCACCGGCATGCCACTCTGTTGACATGAGCAATTGCAAACAGGCTAGTGGGTCTCAAATGGGAATCCTATACTTGGCTTTATATCTAGTTGCACTAGGGACTGGTGGCTTGAAGTCCAGTGTTTCGGGATTTGGAACTGATCAATTTGATGAAAAAGATGAGAAGGAGAAGACACAAATGGCCTATTTCTTTAACAGGTTTTTCTTCTTTGTTAGCATGGGAACTTTCATGGCAGTTACTGTGCTTGTTTACATACAAGATCAAGTGGATCGAAGCTTGGGGTATGGAGTTTGTTCCGTGTCAATGCTGGTAGCAATTCTAATATTCTTATCGGGGACTAGAAGATACAGGTATAAGAAAAGTGTTGGAAGCCCCATAGTTAGCATTTTGCAGGTAGTTGTAGCTGCTATAAAGAAGAAAAAAATGGAACTTCCGTGCAATGATGTGTCTCTGTATGAGGATTCTCCAGAAGCTTTGAGGATTCATCACACGGATCAGTTCCGGTAAGTTCTATCTTCCGAATCACAAGCTCGTAATGAAAAATAAAAAAAATAAAAGACCAACACACATGAAGATATAATAACATAAGACTGGTATTGCTGTTTCATTTGTGTCAAAAAAAATTGGGAGTATAAACAGCTTTTAATTAATTAATAGCTTCTTTTAAACATATAGTTGCTTGGACAAGGCAGCGATTATCGCAGAAGGAGATTTTGTTATCGATTCAATTCCAAATCCTTGGAAGCTATGCACAGTGACAAGAGTGGAAGAAGTAAAAATGATGGCAAGATTGTTGCCAATTTGGGCGACAACTATTATTTTCTGGACTGTTTATGCTCAGATGATCACCTTTTCAGTTCAACAAGCAATGACCATGGATAGGTATGTAGGCACTTTCAAGATACCAGCAGGCTCTCTCACTGTCTTTTTTGTGGCTGCAATTTTGATTACCCTTGCAGTTTATGACCGCTTTGTCATGCCACTTTGGAAGAAATGGAAAGGAAAACCAGGTACAGATCATAACACTTAGTATTAAGGGCAACCATAATTTTACTCTGACTAGTCGAAACTATGCATGCAGTACTTGATTCAATATGAGATATAATTAACAAGGAGTAGCTTTACTTTGAACACAGGTTTTACCAATTTACAAAGAATTTCCATAGGCCTCGCGCTGTCAGTTATAGGAATGGGAGTAGCCTCACTAGTAGAGATGAAAAGGTTATCAGTAGCAAAACACGAAGGACGTGCAACCTCAACTCTACCAATAAGTGTGTTTTGGCTGATCCCACAATTTTTCTTAATAGGAGCTGGGGAAGCCTTCATATACACTGGCCAGCTTGATTTCTTCATAACTCAGTCACCGAAAGGAATGAAAACAATGAGCACTGGCCTCTTTCTCACAACACTGGCACTTGGTTTTTTCCTCAGTAGTTTTCTGGTGTCAGTTGTGAAGAAAGTCACAGGTAACAACCACGGAAACGGATGGCTGGCAGACAATATAAATGTGGGAAGGCTGGATTTGTTCTACGGGCTAGTGGCCATGCTTAGCCTTATAAACTTTTTCCTTAATCTTATATGTGCCAAGTGGTTCAAGGCACATAAAACTGCTAAACCTGCTGCACTAGATGACATAGAGGTCAATGGAAAATGTTAGCAAGTAGTAGTAGTAAATTAAGAATGTTAATGCTTTTTTGTTGCTGGTTTTGTTGAAAGAGGCTTGGATCATGTATTATCGTTCTGTTCCGTTCTTCATAAAGTGGAAAGGTTGTCATATACTCATATCCATCTTGTCAAATATACTTTTAAGAATATGCTATGTTCCGTAACTCTTACGGCCACCTTTTCGATTTATATCTGCAACTTAGCTGTGAACGTTGGAGAAACATGCTCTCACGTTTTTAAATTGAATTTAACCAATGAAAGCTTAGCAAAAAATAAATAAATTAACCAAAGTAACAAGTACAATGATGTTGACAATGGTAGGATGGTTATGTAAAATACTCATTATCATGTTTAATATAATTTCAATACGGATGACAATCCAAACCAAAATCTTGGGAACTACTGATAAGATAGATCTACTAGTGAGTTACTCTCAAGTCTCAATCCATGCACTAGTAGCTTCTTTCTTGATCGGTGGTATTAGGTCCATATTTAGCATCATTTTTCGTATTTTTATTAATAAATATATTATTTTGTTTTATTTTGTATGAAAATTAATAAAATTAGAATTTTAATCGGAAAAATGTGAAAAAAGGAAGGAGGTGGACTATTCTTGAAGTCGGAGGAATTGCAAGATAAATAAAATATTTGTTCAAGAAGAAAAAACAATACAGTTAGAATCATACTTGTAATCAAAAGCCCAGATATTTTATAATTGTTAAGATTTATACTTATATAATTTTACTCGGCTTTTTAATAATTCTAGCAATTTATTTCTCAGCATTTACTTTGTTTTCCCCGACATTGTTTTGGTTCTCTTCGTTAGCATCATAGAGCAACTTTTTTTTTACGAAAAAAGGGAAAAATTCATTAAAACACTGAACCCCAGCCGGGACAAGGGTGGTGGCCTTATATGTCACTTTTGTGTAAATAGTGGTCCAAATTGTCATATCTAAAAATTAAGACTCTATCTGTCACTTCATAACTGAAGTCCGTCTAGCGTTTTGATATAATTTTTTTGAAGTAAAACGGGATTTCGTGAACTGTTAAACTTACAGGAAAAGCACCGTTATGCGTTTTTGAAGTAAAACGTGGGATTGTAAATCGTTTTGTTTTTTTTAAAAAAAATTATTAACACGTTAAACAGAACTTAATACACCGTTATGCCGATGATTTTAGTAAAATAAAAGAAAAAAACATAAATGGATCATTTAAGCTAAAACGGGGGTTAATAAACCGTTTGACTGTTTTTTTAAAAGTTAAACGCGGTATAAAAAATCGTTTACCGGGTAAATGCTGATGAATATTAAAATAATGTAAACAAAATAAACGACAGATTTAAAAACATTTTTTTTAAGTAATTAAGAAAGTAAAACGGGGGTTCAAGAAACGTTTTTGAAGAAACTTTTAGAAACAAAACGGAAGACGATGTGCCGTTTTATGCAAAACGCCATTTAAAGAACCGTTTTACCAGATGAAGTTCAGTAGCTTCTGTTCTTTTCACCACCTACTGGATTTTTTTTTAATTTTTTACTAAAATACATCAAAACACTATAAAATTTTTGTTATTTCATGGAATTAAAGCATACAATTAAATTGACAATAACAAAACACACGAATACATTAAAATGATCAATAAAAATCTCCAAATTCAATACATTTTTTAGGCAACATTATTACTAAACAAATCACTAAAACAACTCATTTTTCCCCTCGGGTGCTTGAAAATCCATCGCATTTTGATATCTTATCGACTTCCTTCTTCCTTTCTTTTTCTCAACATCTTTGTCATGGATCACGTTTGGAAAGTTAATACCCGTCGGCCAACGATAATCTCCTTTGCTTGGAATGGGTTCGAAAACACCATTGTAAACCATCGATACATTCTCTAACCTATATATTTTTTCAACCAACGATTCATGACTCAATTTCAAATGCGCGAAACATGCTATAACATGAGAACAAGGAATACGATACGTTTGCCATTTCCCACAAGAATACAAGTACTCGGGAATCCTAACGGTATGTTTATTCCCCCCTTTTGGTCAACTTTCCTAGTGACTACTTCAAACAACAAAAAATTTCGATCATAAACTTTAACACTATGACCCCTAGCACGCACAATGGACCGACTCAACCTCTTGCTTGCATTATTAGTAAACAATTGACCTTTAGATAATTCGGTTGCAATTTCCAAACGTCTTTCATCAAAATACTCAACCGTCTTCAAAAAAAGTGCTCTAACCAATGAACTAATCGGGAGCTTTCTAGCATCAAGGATCGCGTTGTTCCAACTTTCTGCATGGTTGGTGGTCATCATGCCAAAACGTTTCCCTCCATCATTGCTAAAGACCATTTACTTAATGGTTTATCCTCAAACCATTCTGACGTCCTAGGCTCCTCAATCAACAATTGTTCCCATAAAAATTCAAACTTCTTCTCTTGCACCTGAGAAGCCAACTCAACTAACCTATTTTTCAATCCCTTTCTCCTATGTGCAGTACAAAAATTTGTAGCCAAGTGTCTAATACAAAATCTATGATGGTCAAGGGGCTCGCACCATCCTGTCTATCGCAGAGCAACAATAATACCAACATGTCTATCAGAAATGACACAAATCCCATGTCTCCTACCTACCACAAATCTCCTCAATATATCCATGAACCACCCCCAACTAGAAACATTCTCGGATTCGACAATAGCAAATGCAAGTGAAAGAATATGATAAAAACCCATCCACTGCCACAACACTCAATAGTACACCCAGATATGGACCGTATAGGTGAGTCCCGTCTATATGTATGACAGGCATACAATGTTCAAATCCATCAATGCACGGTTTGAAAGCCCAGAAGAGTCTCTTGAATGTCACTTCATGTTCCAAATAAAGAGATAATATACTCGTTAACTACAAAACGTTACATAAATATGGAAAAGCATTTAAAAATCTATACAATACTAGTATAAAAAGATAGAATACCTCTAACCTCCCACGATCCTCCATCGCATCCTCCTTAAAAACCCAATCAACCTTGGTTCCCACATTAAAACATTGCAACGCTTCCATAAAAAAAAGGAGGTCTTCATATGATCCTTCCCAAGATCCATGTTCATCATCCATTGCTAGCTTTTTGGCATCTCTAATATTCTTTCTTCCCGGTTGGTAACCAAAAATACTTTTCACCGTGGCCATCAACACTTTTTCCTTAACCGTGGGATCGATTACGATTTGATCCTTAATTAGTTCAAGAATATCATGAGATGTCAAATTAGGATGGTCTTGAGTAATGGTGGTGCGCAAACATGTGTGTGGTCCCGAAGTTTCCATAATTTGAAATTTCCCAAGTGATTTTCGGAACCTAGCTTTTAAATTCCATTCACAACCACTATCCTTATTCTTACAAACCACAATCCAATACACATCACTTGATCTAACCACCTTAATCTCTTGATGATTCCGGATATAAAAATCTCTAACCGTATGCATCAACACTTTTTTTGAGTCAAATATTATCCCCTCCCTCAACTCCATTGGCTCCAATGTCTCATCCCGTATAATCAAAACCGACTCAACAACATCATACACATCCAAACCTCTACTACTAACCGTAGCACCACCAATATACATACTACTAGTAGTTTGACAATCAAAACCCCTACTACCACTCCTCTCGGAAACTCTCGAACTAGTTTCCACAACTCTCGAACTTGTTTCAATCAATGCACAAGTTGAATTTTTTTGTAAATAAATTTCAACAAAGAAAGGAGGTCCATTCAAAATAATAACTCCAAACATCATCTCAACATCATCATCATCATCAACCAGAATAATACCAAACTTCATATCATTGAAATTTTTCCATCGATAACACAACTTAAAATCATACAAACTCCTATCAATTTTCAATTTCAAAAATAACACATCGCGCAAATTATTAAAATTCATACTAGAATCGAGTCTTACTTGTTTAGAAACCGGTTTATCATATACGTAACCCTCTAATTGAGTTTGTCGTATATTACCATCGGTATAAAATCATGCAATCGCCATAACCGATTGTGCTCCCGATCCAGAACCCGAAGCCATTACTAAATATTTAAGAATTTTAATAGATATTTATGTGAAAAATTGTCTCAATATTTGGATTTTTAGGTTTGTAAACTGAGAAGAGCAGTGATTATTGTGCGGCTGCAGTTACTTACACATGGACATCTAAAACGGAATTTCATCCATCATTACACAATTATTTATTTTTATTATTAAAGCAAAACGAGACATGAAGGAGCGTTGCATGTTCTTTTTTTAAAAAATTGGAAAAACGGGACACGATGACCCGTTAAGGTTTGTTTTTTATTAAACATTCAAAACAGAATACGAAATATTGTTTTACATTATTTGTCTTTTGAAATTTTTAAAAAGTGTAAAAACGGGGCACGAAGACTCGTTAAGTGTTCAATTTTATTAGATAGTCAAAACGGGAAACAAAATGTCATTTTAGTTTATTTGTTTTTTAGAAGAGGTAAAACGGAAGACGAACTATCATTTTGTGTTATATTTATCAAAACGTAATTTAATGTATCGTTTTGCTTCTACTGAATTATACTGTGGTGTTTAAACAGATATCAAAAGCCCTATTTTGTAAAAAATAAATTTATTAACCAACAAATATGAAAAGTAAAAATAAATTTCTTAATACAACTATACCAATAACACAACCAAAAAAATTTAATACAAACTAAATACAAAACGAACTAAAATTAATATAAAGTTTGAGCCAAATAAATAACACAGTATCTCCAAGCCAAAGTCAAAAGGGGGAACATATCCATACCTATCCAGAATCCGAGGACCGTGTTGGACATGACTAGATGATCCCGGAACATGAACATAAACCGAATGAGCAACAGAATCAAGTACAGGAGGATCCCGATCATCCCCAAGATCCGTAGCCATAGGATTAGTACGAGCATGAGTAGATGACTCGGGCACATCATAAGAATCAGTATGTAATGGAATGCCATCATCTCCAACCTCTGCAACAACATGATCATCGTCAACCAAAACCAAAGAGTTAAAGCAGTCAACACAGTTTGCAACAAGTAAGATCAGGACTTGATCAGGATGTATACATGAAGACCACTAATGAGTTAATGGCCAACAGAAGCAAACATTGGATAACCTGAAAGTGTTTGGAGAGAATGTTCTACAGAAGCAAATTATGAAATGTTTTTAGTTGTTTGAAGATCTTGGCATTTGTAACTAAGAATTGTAAGGATATTCTTCATGGCTACTCAGTTGAGTTTACAACCTACAGGGTATTTGTGGTTGATTAATAGAAGAAGATTGAAATTCTAAGTGCACAGATCAACAACTCCATGCTCCAAGCTGTTACATGAAAAATTAATATTAATGGTATTGATGATTCATATCCAAACAGTGAAATGGAAGTGTGTAACACAAGTCATTATTGCAATGAAGCCAGTCGGCAAAGGTAAGGATTTTCAGGAAATCCTAGCAACAGATTAGGGGGAGCAATTGAAGGATCAACTAATCAGACTCAACACCACATTAAAAATCAAGAGGACACTATAAGAACATATCTGCTGAGATAAAGGGTTTGATGTCAATATTATTCCCAGAGTCTAGTTATTAAGTAATCCAGATGGTGGAGTAATGATTAGCAGGGCTATTGAGTATGAATGATTAATTTCCAGTTTTCTATCTGAAGAAAAAACTAAGAAAGTTATAGAAGCTCTGATAGATCCAGATTGATTGGGTGATTGCAAAGCAAGATGAACTCAATCAGTAAGCAAGCAGATTGTAGGGAAGCTGGTATCCAAACCAAATGACAACTTTATAATTGGTACAAGGATAACCAGAAGTCAAAGCTGGATGACCACGACATTGTTACGAGGGACAAGGCCAAACTGGAGGCTAGGTTATTATTAGGAAGCAGTATCTAACAAAAAGCACCAGTGACGAGACTTGAGGATATTACGACATGTCAGGCACCTGATGCACATTCAAACTTGGAATTGGACTCTAGTATATGTGTACAAGTGCACTTATGGTTGGTGAGTCAAAAGAGGAAGTCAATGCACCACAGTTCATGGACTTTACAGTTACAGATCAATTGGACTATGTATATTTCTTCTTCACAAGCTCACTTCAGGTTGGTATGAACTAGTATACTACTCAAGAAATCGTCAAGGATATGGTATGACACTCTAATTGAAGTTACAGTTTAATATAAATTAGTAGAGTCATCATATTAATAACTCTCTTACTAATAGGCACAAACATAATGTTATATATGTGTAGTTATATAATGATAATGATATATGTAGGTCTACTAACAAAAACTTGTGCAAGATTATTTGCTAAGTAATTGCAGAGTAGGTATGGAGGAGCATGTTGGAAAAGTTGTAATTCTTTTTGAAATCACTTCAAGCAAGCCATTAGAATAATTATTTTAGGAGCTCAAGCAAGCCAAAAGAATATTTTTTTTTAGGAGCACAAATAAACCAACAGAATGATGGCAATACAAGTAAGTTAAGGATCTTTTGAAGATGCAAAATTTGGAAGATTCGACTACTTACCAACTGAAACCACTAAAGCTTGATCAGTGAAACTCAGGTATAATGACAAGCTATAGAGGTATGACAAGCTCACTCTTTTATTCAAATGCTAATAGACAACATGTAATGTTCTCAAGATGCCAAAGTGCAAGGTTCCAAGTGGATCCTAGAGAATCAAATCTTATAGCTATTAACAAGAATATTAGATATCTTAAGGGACTATCAACTCTTGGAGTAAAGTACCCTAAAGATATTATGCTTAACATGTTTGTCTATATAGATATAGATTACGCATGTTGTAAGAAAGATAGGAGAAGCATCTCCGAAGCTGTCAACTTAAGTGACAGAGAATCATCTCAGGAAGCTGTCAACTTCATGGAAGAAGATTGATTTCTTGTTATGATAAGAAACAACCTCAAATCGAACAACTCTGTGGAACACTCTATGACAAGACACCTTGACACTAGGTATTATTTATTTCGAGAGCATGTCTTAGTCACTTGCAGAAACACTTATTAAATCACTTGTCAAAGTTAATCTATCAAGACTGGTTTGTAAGTGTGGGATATCAATCATTGTATGGAAATCCCTTTTGTAAGGAATTCTTCATAAAAGTTCACAAGTAATAAATCTTCAATATTTAAAGGACTTATGAATTTATAAGTAATCTAGTACCTCATACTTAGTGCTACTATCTTGATTATCATAATTATAATGTCATATATATTTGTAGTAGTTAAGTAATATAACATTAAGTTTGAATATTATTTTAATTGATTTAAATTATGATGGTAGACAACTTCATTCCATATCAGTCCCATTATTTAAATTATATTAAAATAATATGCAACATAGTTATTTGTATCATGTACAGATAATATGCAGTATTAGTGATATTATTTAGAATTTTTGTTCTAAGTAATTAATGTTTATTTCTAAAATCACTAATATTGAAAGTTGAAGTATTTACTAAGTTATGTGTATAAAACTCTCAATATTTTATATGCTTATAAAGTATTTCTAAAATTACTAATTATCCAGAGAGTGATTGCCATGTGTATAGCTCATGTATTCTATTGATGATTATTCAAGGATAATTATAAATATTTAAGTGCTAGTATCTAACTCATGGATATTTAGTGATTATTTATTTAATATTTATTTTGGGTAGTTTGGATTATGGAAATTGAAGCAATTCAATGATTTTATTTGCTCCATAATTTAAACTAACTTAAAATAAATAAGTAGCATGATTAGTTGTTTGCTAATTTTTGACTTATATCAGTTAATGATATTGAGTTAAGATTTTAAGTATAAACTAATTGTGAAGTATTAGTATTTGTGACATTACTTAGAACTCCTCTAAATAATCAATGCTTATTTTCGGTCACTTATACTAATATACAAAATGTGAACATCTTTCTTAAAGTACAACTATGGTTATTGTGTTTGATGCTTTATTAGAATTAACCATATATTGTCAACTTAGAATAATTTTATACTTATTTGCAAATTCCTAAACACTTTGATAATAGACGCAATACTCAATTGATCAAAGTATATGGAACTAAGAATGTTTTTCTAAGATTGCAAACAAGACAATGCTGGTTAATGTTGCTTTATTTATTGAACCAATATTGTCTAAGATATTACAGTTGTTAGGAGTTAACAATTATATAATATATGAAATTGAATGCTAATGTCTATTTAATAGATAATTGGTATTTAATTCATTGGTATCTCATTTTAATATAGTTAAATTATGATGTTAGACAATTCCGTGTCAAATTGATTTCATGATTCAAATTATATTAAAATAAAGTGCAACATAATTATTGGTATCTAAAGTACTTGACAAGTATCAGTCAATGATATATTGTTAATATTTTGTTGCAGATAATTGTGAGATTTTAAGTTCTAGTGAATTTATATGCTTTGTTATATCTGAAAGATTCACTATAATTTGAAATTAGCAGCATAGTCATTCTTATTAAGATTATTTATCAATAAACAATGTTGTTGGAAATAATTTTATCAAGATAGATTATGGAGTTTTTGACATGAATGAGAATTGCTTAGACTTTATCCTAAATGATCAATGCTTTTACAAAAACTCATTCATATTAAAAGAAAAAAACTTTTTTTCTCTTCTTAATACTGCTAGGTCATGAGTCTGTGTCTTTTTCATATTAAAAGACATGATTATTTATCTTTTTATGCATAAAAACAGACTCATGCACTCGAACAGTTTTAAGAGAAAAATCAAACTTCTTTTTATAGTGGTGATTACTTATTTCATTAAAATATTTTGAAATCACTATTGTACATCATTTCTCTCAAAAGATTAAATGCATGACTTTCATTCATTATAGATCTTAAATGCATTTTATCTCTATATTGCCCTATGTTCTATGATGCAAGTTTAGCCTCCAATGGCCTTCTTTCATTTGATAGTCATGAGGTTGAAAACCCACAACTTCTATCCCAGACTGTAAAGACAAACACAGAAACAGAACCAACCAACACTCTCTTACCACTAAAATGAAGTATGAATGAGCGTGAGGCAGAAAGTGCCTTAGTGCACCACATAAGGAAGGTTCTGAATTTAACTCTGCAGCTCTGTCTCCTACAAAGATGAGTAGTATTAAAATCAAGGCAACTACTAGCCCCCATACATATTCTCAAAAAGATGTAATGGGTGAAAAGACACAAAAACAGTTACTAGATTCATCCTCTCAACAGGGTGCGTCTATTGAGATTCTCCTTTCATCCAGGGTATCCGATGTAGTGTCACCACCTCAAACATAAACAATTCTTAATGCACAAAGGTAGGTTACACAGAAAAAGGAAGAGTTGACGGAAATAAGAATTTTGACCATTTTACGGTCATATTCGATTGTTCAAGGTTCTTTCATGGACCAATTGCCTTTATAGGTGTTAGGAGAGGATACTGATCCAATAGCCATATGTCAGTGGTCAGTGTCTACCTCCCCAGGCTTAAATCCCCTAGATGCCTCTGCGGATAGTGGATCTGACATAGGTGCAGATCAGAAACTTGTTGACAATGACTCAGATTTACCTGATGAGTCACAAGGAAATGTCTTCACAAGTATTAGAAGGAAACTTTGATCTTTATGCTAAATTCTTTGGATCATTGTTTACCTTCCCAGAGTTCAGATCTAGATCCCTCAAAGGGAAACTAGCAACTTGTAGATTATGACTCAGATTCATCTGACGAGTCTAACAAGGATGAGGATTTGAGAACTCCCATTGCACCACCTATGACCTCCTGAAGGATGGCTAAGGTGATTTTCCTTGTAGGTACAGCTGGATTTCGGAGCTATGAGAGGATTGATATACTTGTGAGAATGAGTGTAAACACGAGTGGAGAGAAGAGTGAAACACTTGTGAAGTACATAAAATGGAATCACACACTCACAGTGAGGAAGAAAGACAAACATCATATCCCATTCCCTATTCCTATACATAGTTCTTGATACTTCGGGCCTCGAATCTGTTTATAATTGGAATCTAACTCTTAGGGACCTAACATTTATAGATTGGAATCGAATAGTTGGGGCCTAACAATTGTGATCTTACAGTTGGGAGGTATAAGGATGTTGGGAAGGTTGGTGAATAGGATGATCAACGGTGCAGCCATTTTTGCAGAATTTAAAAGGGACATGGTTGATCAGACTATGACTTGTTATTTCTTTTTCCAAACAAGTGAAATATGAGAACTCCTTCAAACGATATCATACATTCCTTCTCTAATGGGGAGATAAATGCTTAAGTAATATTTTGGAGGATTCCTCAACTAAGGGGGAGAAATAGCAGGCAGGAGGAAAAAGGTAAAACGCATGTGCACTACATCACACCATTGTTGTTTGTAACTACAGATCCTATTGTACGGGAGATGTGGTAAACACAGAGATGATTTCCTAGTGATCAGAAGAAGTGGATTTGGTTCATTAATGTTCTTTTATAAGGGGAGAAGTAAAAGAGATATGTGCTTCTCAATAGGAAATGTGGTTGTACAAAGGAATATGCTGATGATTACTTCATGACTGGGAAGTGTTATCTGGAAGAGATTTGAAGAACTAAGGAAATAAAGATGAAACTACTTGAAAATCAGTTCAGTGCTAAAGGAGTGATACACTTGTGAGAATGAGTGTAAACACGAGTGGAGAGAAGAGTGAAATACTTGTGAGGTACACGAAATAGAATCACACACTCATAGTGAGGAAGAAAGAGAAATACCATATCCCATTCCCTATCCCTAACTATGGTTCTTGATACTCCGGGTCTCGAATCTGTTTATGATTGGAAACTAACTCTTAGGGAGCTCACATTTACATATTGGATTAGAACACTTCGGGAACTAACAAGTTCAGGAACTAACAATTGCTACAAATTGGTAACAATTGGTGATCTCACAGTTGGGAGGTATAAGGAGTTGGGAATATTGGTTAACATGATGATCAACAGTGAAGCCATCTCTGCAACATTTAAAGGGACATGGTTGATCGGACTATGATTTGTTATTTCTTTTCCAACCAATTAAAATATGAGAACTCCTTTAGACAACATCATACATTCCTTCTCTAAGAAGGAGATAAAAGCTTATATAATAGTTTGGAGGATTCCTCAACTAAGGTGGAGAAATAGCAGAGAGGAGGAAAAGGTAAAGCGCATGTACACTACAACACACCATTGTTGTTTTTGTAACTACGAATCCCATTGTACGGGAGATGTGGTAAACACGAAGGTGATTTCCTAGTGATCGGAAGAAGTGGATTTGGTTCATCACTTTTTTTTCATAAGGAGAGAAGCAAGAGAGATATGTGCTTCTCAACAGGAAATGTGGTTGTATAAAAAAAGTTGTTGATGATTACTTCAAGACTGAGAAGTGTTATCTGACAGAGATCTGAAGAACTAATGAAATGAAGATGAAACTACTTGAAGATCAATTCAGTGCTAGATGAACAAACATCTTTTATTTCAGTTACTCAAGAAATCTGGAAATGCAGTATTTGATCTAGAAAACCAGTAACATTATTTACATGTCCTGGTACTTTACTTTTTCCAAGTTGTTAGTTGAGTTATCCTCTCTATTTAATTTGTTTGTTAGGTTTAACAATCAAATAGGGGGAGATTGTTGGTGAGACTACGTAGCTGTATGAACAGTTACGTGATAACTCAATACGAGAACAACACTAGAACATGACAGGTTAATAATACTACGACTACACAAGAAATCAGAAGAAATGAAGACAAGGAAAATATAAAGAATCAAAAGATTAGAAGAAGGCTTGAAGTCTCTTTACAAGTCACTGAAAGAAGTTCATTAATATGATCATGCCTCAGTGAAGAATAAAGCTTAAAGACTTTCAGGGTTTCAGAAATGATGAAGATTCAGTGTATAAGTGCTACCGGAAGATTTCAGTGTATTGGCATTGATAAAGATAGATAGTGTTCGAAGTATAGGAATCTGAAAAATTGAAGACATGGTATAGACAGAGCTTAAAGAAGACAGCTGCAGTCTTGAAGTTATACTCACTGACAGGATTTCATTTATATGTTCCAGCATTAGTAAAGAACAGTGAATGAAGTATTCAAGATTATAGTAGCAATGAAGACGTTGTCTAAAGTACCAGAAAGGATTCTATTGAAAGTACATTTGTTTATTGACAGTCAGTGTTTGAAGCGATAAAGTTGTTGCAAGCTTAACAATGCACTACACCAGAAACTGAATCAGACAACACCATTTACACAATGGTTGATCAAAAAACTGTTGTCCCGAATCATCAGACAACGGTGAATGATTCGTTGACTAAAAAGTATTATGCGACTTCCCTTCACACAATGGTGATTCAACTTTTTCCAAAGTGTTGTCTACATGGTACCAGTGTGCTCCAATGAGACAATGGTTATAATTCAGCTTATTGTGTGACTTCTCTTAGACAAGTGGTTTTTAGGTCAAAATAAACCATTGTGCTAACTTTGAATTTAGACAACTAATTGTCATGACTATTGTGCAAGTTAGACAACGGTGGCTCTGAACACATGTGCTCATGTATTTTAGACAATGGTGCTGAAAAACCATTGTTAGAAGCAAAACATGTAGACAATTGTTTATCACCTCTGTTGAGTAAATGAGTGTCACACAATAGTGTATTACCTGTTGTCTAAATCACCTCAATTAGAATATAGGTGACAACAGTTTTCTTGTAAAACCATTATCTGATTACCTGAGAGTTTTTTTAAAAAAAAACCTGAAGCATATACAATAATCCTTAGGAAAAAATCAAACTAATCCTTAAAGAACATTTTCAAAGCAAATCTTGCAACAAATTATCGTTGAATTTATGTCTCAATTTAAATTAATTACGTTTCTTTTTGAATTATTTTTACTATAAATTTTTTTTATATAAAACTAAAAAAATCACATTTTCTTTATCGTTGGATTATGAATAGACTATTCTGAGCCCTTGATTTACAAAAAATTAAAATTTTCGTTTCCCCCTCTATTTTATTTCGATTCCCGCCTGACTTTTTAAAAAAAATTTGAAATTTTTTTGAAGGTGATTTAGGTTTGGAAGAATGATTTTCTAAAATATAAGATAACAGTTTTAAAATTAAACCATTGTACGAAAGTGTACAAAAAAGCCTCTTTTTAGGAAACCATTGTGTCATGACATCAACCTTTTTGACAAAATATAAGACAACGGGTTGGGCGAAAATCCATTGTAAGAACCTGTACAAACAAGCCTTTTTCGTTAAAACCATTGTCTATTGACAACAAATTTCTTGACAATCCCAAAGACTTGAATGGGACTTGAATCGTTACCGTACGCTTTCAAAATGTGCTACAAGAGAAGTGATTGGCATGTAAAAACTCACATTATCAAACACATGTTTAACTATCACTAAGGTTATACAAAATAAATAACTTATATTTTTTCGTTATAATATGTTGTATCGTAATCATATATGTACGTAGATCCCGTCATTACTTTCAAAATATAGTCGATAACTATACATATAAAAGATTCGGGACTTGTTAAGTTTACAATATTACATAGAGACACAGTATAAGTAAAGCAAAGTGAAACGAGCCATTTAATGTCGATTCAGTTGAATATTTCATTTTTTATTAATTTAATTCAATATAGGGGTTTAAAATTTGGAAGAATGATTTTGTAAAATATAAGACAACAGTTTTAAAATTAAACCATTGTACGAAAGTGTACAAATAAGCCTTTTTTAGGAAACCATTGTGTCATGACATCAACCTTTTTGACAAAATATAAGACAACGGTTTGGGCAAAAATCCATTGTAAGAACCTGTACAAACAAGTCTTTTTCGTTCAAACCATTGTCTATTGACATCAAATTTCTTGACAATCCCAAAGACTTGAATGGGACTTGAATCGTTACCGTACGCTTTCAAAATGTGCTATAAGAGAAGTGATTGGCATGTAAAAACTCACATTATCAAACAAATGTTTAAATATCACTAAGGTTATACGAAATAAATAACTTATATTTTTTCATTATAATATGTTGTATCGTAATCATATACGTACGTAGATCCCGTCAATACTTTCGAAATATAGTCGATAACTATACATATGAAAGATTCGGGACTTGTTAAGTTTACAATATTTCATAGAGGCACTGTATGAGTAAAGAAAAGTGAAACGAGCCATTTAATATCGATCCAGTTGAATATTTCATTTTTCCTTAATTTAATTCGATATGGGGGTTTAAAATTTAGAAGAATGATTTTCTAAAATATAAGACAATAATTTTAAAATGAAACCATTGTACGAAAGTGTACAAACCAACCTTTTTTAAGAAACCATTGTGTCATGGCATCAACCTTTTTGACAAAATATAAGACAACGGTTTGGGCGAAAATCCATTGTAAGAACATGTACAAACAAGCCTTTTTCGTTCAAACCATTGTCTATTGACATTAAATTTCTTTACAATCCCAGAGACTTGAATGTGACTTGAATCGTTACCGTACGCTTTCAAAATGTGCTACAAGAGAAGTGACTGGCATGTAAAAACTCACATTATCAAACACATGTTTAAATATCACAAAGGTTATACAAAATAAATAACTTATATTTTTTCGTTATAATAGGTTGTATCGTAATCATATACTACGTAGATCCCGTCATTACTTTCGAAATATTGTCGATAACTATACATATGAATGATTCGGGACTTGTTAAGTTTACAATATTACATAGAGACACCGTATGAGTAAAGAAAAGTGAAATGAGCCATTTAATGTCGATCCAGTTGAATATTTCATTTTTTCTTAATTTAATTCGATATAGGGGTTTATAATTTAGAAGAATGATTTTCTAAAATATAAGGCAACAGTTTTAAAATTAAACCATTGTACGAAAGTGTACAAACAAGCCTTTTTTAGGAAACCATTGTGTCATGACATCAATCTTTTTGACAAAATATAAGACAACGGTTTGGGAAAAAATCATTGTAAGAACCTGTACAAACAAGTCTTTTTCGTTCAAACCATTGTCTATTGACATCAAATTTCTTGACAATCCCAAAGACTTGAATGGGACTTGAATCGTTACCGTACGCTTTCAAAATGTGCTACAAGAGAAGTGATTGGCATGTAAAGACTCACATTATCAAACACATGTTTAAATATCACTAAGGTTATACGAAATAAATAACTTATATTTTTTTGTTATAATATGTTGTATCGTAATCATATACGTACGTAGATCCAGTCATTACTTTCGAAATATAGTCGATAACTATACATATGAAAGATTCGGGACTTATTAAGTTTACAATATTACATAGAGACACCGTATAAGTAAAGAAAATTGAAACGAGCCATTTAATGTCGATCCAGTTGAATATTTCATTTTTTCTTAATTTAATTTGATATAGGGGTTTAAAATTTAGAAGAGTGATTTTCTAAAATATAAGACAACAGTTTTAAAATTAAACCATTGTACGAAAGTGTACAAACAAGCCTTTTTTAAGAAACCATTGTGTCATGACATCAACCTTTTTGACAAAATATAAGACAACGGTTTGGGAAAAAATCCATTGTAAGAACCTGTACAAACAAGTCTTTTTCGTTCAAACCATTGTCTATTGACATCAAATTTCTTGACAATCCCAAAGACTTGAATGGGACTTGAATCCTTACCGTACGCTTTCAAAATGTGCTACAAGAGAAGTGATTGGCATGTAAAAACTCACATTATTATACACATGTTTAAATATCACTAAGGTTATACGAAATAAATAACTTATATTTTTTTGTTATAATATGTTGTATCGTAATCATATAAGTACGTAGATCCCGTCATTACTTTCGAAATATAGTCGATAACTATACATATGAATGATTCGGGACTTGTTAAGTTTACAATATTACATAGAGACACCGTATTAGTAAAGAAAAGTGAAACGAGCCATTTAATGTCGATCCAGTTGAATATTTCATTTTTTCTTAATTTAATTCGATATTGGGGTTTAAAATTTAAAAGAATGATTTTCTAAAATATAAGACAACAGTTTTAAAATTAAACCATTGTAGGAAAGTGTACAAACAAGCCTTTTTTAGGAAACCATTGTGTCATGACATCAACCTTTTTGACAAAATATAAGACAACGGTTTGGGAAAAAATCCATTGTAAGAACCTTTACAAACAAGTCTTTTTCGTTCAAACCATTGTCTATTGACATCAAATTTCTTGACAATCCCAAAGACTTGAATGGGACTTGAATCGTTACCATACGCTTTCAAAATGTGCTACAAGAGAAGTGATGGGAATGTAAAAACTCACATTATCAAACACATGTTTAAATATCACTAAGGTTATACAAAATAAATAGCTTATATTTTTTCATTATAATATGTTGTATCGTAATCATATACGTACGTAGATCCCGTCATTACTTTCGAAATATAGTCGATAACTATACATATGAAAGATTCGGGACTTGTTAAGTTTACAATATTTCATAGAGGCACCGTATGAGTAAAGAAAAGTGAAACGAGCCATTTAATGTCGATCCAGTTGAATATTTCATTTTTTCTTAATTTAATTCGATATAGGGGTTTAAAATTTAGAAGAATGATTTTCTAAAATATAAGACAAGAGTTTTAGAATTAAACCATTGTACGAAAGTGTACAAACAAGCCTTTTTTAGGAAACCATTGTGTCATGACATCAACCTTTTTGACAAAATATAAGACAACGGTTTGGGAAAAAATCCATTGTAAGAACCTGTACAAACAAGTCTTTTTCGTTCAAACCATTGTCTATTGACATCAAATTTCTTGACAATCCCAAAGACTTGAATGGTACTTGAATCATTACCGTACGCTTTCAAAATGTGCTACAAGAGAAGTGATTGGCATGTAAAAACTCACATTATCAAACACATGTTTAAATATCACTAAGGTTATACGAAATAAATAACTTATATTTTTTTGTTATAATATGTTGTATCGTAATCATATAAGTACGTAGATCACGTCATTACTTTCGAAATATAGTCGATAACTATACATATGAAAGATTCAGGACTTGTTAAGTTTACAATATTACATAGAGACACCGTATGAGTAAAGAAAAGTGAAATGAGCCATTTAATGTCGATCCAGTTGAATATTTCATTTTTTCTTAATTTAATTAGATATAGGGGTTTAAAATTTAGAAGAATGATTTTCTAAAATATAAGACAACAGTTTTTAAATTAAATCATTGTACGAAAGTGTACAAACAAGCCTTTTTTAAGAAACCATTGTGTCATGACATCAACCTTTTTGACAATATATAAGACAACGGTTTGGGAAAAAATCCATTGTAAGAACCTGTACAAATAAGTCTTTTTCGTTCAAACCATTGTCTATTGACATCAAATTTCTTGACAATCCCAAAACTTGAATGGGACTTGAATCCTTACCGTACGCTTTCAAAATGTGCTAAAAGAGAAGTGATTGGCATGTAAAAACTCACATTATCAAACACATGTTTAAATATCACTAAGGTTTATATGAAATAAATAACTTATATTTTTTCGTTATAATATTTTGTATCGTAATCATATAAAAGTACCACTCCCAACAACAAGACTCGTTCCCGATTTACAAGATTAATTTTTAAAATAATTTTTTGACGATCCAACCGTACTGATGTTAAGATATATCAATTTTAGTCATATGAAAAAATTGTTAAAAAATTTGAAATTCATCTTGCATGTCAAGATTTGAAAAATCTAGTAAAAGTACCACTCCCGAGAATGAGACTCGTTCCCAATTTACAAGATTAATTTTTAAAATGATTTTTCCAACAATCAAACCGTACAGATGTTAAGATATATCTATTTTAACCATATTAAAAAATTATCAAAAAATTTCAAATTCATCTCGCATGTCAAGATTAGAAAAATCTAGTAAAAGCAAATAACAAGGAGATTTGTTCCCGATTTACAAGACTGATTTTTAAAATGATTTTTTCGACGATCAAACCGTACGGATGTTAAGATATATCTAATTTAACCATAAGAAAAATTTATCAAAAAATTTCAAATTGATCTTGCATGTCAGGATTAGAAAAATCTAGTAAAAGTACCCTTTCTCCAACGAGACTCGTTCCTGATTTAAAAGATAAATTTTAAAAATGATTTTTCCGACGATCAAACCGTACGGATATTAAGATATCTATATTTTAACCATATGAAAAAAATATCAAAAAATTTCAAATTCATCTTACATGTCAGGATTAGAAAAATCTAGTAAAAGTACTTTTTCTAAAATGAGACTCGTTCCCGATTTAAAAGATTAATTTTTAAACTGATTTTTCCGACGATCAAAACGTACAGATGTTAAGATATATCTATTTTAAACATATGAAATAATTATCAAAAAATTTCATGTATAATTTCTATTTTACACCTCCGGACAACGAGACTCGTTCCCGATTTACAAGATAATTGTATGATATTAAAAAACATTCATGTATAAAATAATTGTTATTTTTAAAAAGAAAATTTTAATTAATTCTGTAGTACCAATATGTAATATAATAAATATAGTTATATTATAATATTTATAAATTAAAGAATTTATTACCCAATTTTCACATTTTCAGCAAATATTTCCATTCCTTCTCGTGAAATTTTCGTTCCCCCCTTCTTCTAAATTTCAATTCCCCCCTTATCCCCCTGATTTTTCCCCCTTTATCTCCCCCAATTTCACTTTCTTATCTTATCTCTTACCTCCTTCTTACACATTGTTTGTCTGCCGCTCTTCCATGTCTTCCTTCTTAAATCAATATTTCCTTGGAAAAATCATTTGTTCCCCCCTTTACAAAATTCATTCTCTTTGCCGTTTATTTCTATTGTATAGCTCTCTCTCCAATTAGAGTCCAATTGGAGTTGCAGAAAGAAATCTAAGGGAGGCTGCTCTGGAAAATGATTTAGTAAATATATGGGTTCTAGTGACTCAATTGAAGAAAGAGGGAGTGGTTGTCAAACATGATGTGAGCAACTCAAGTTCAGATGTTGGCGAAATCATCAATCCAGTCTTTAAAGAGATACAAATATATGTATCAACCCAAGTACTGAATCAGATTCTGTAACCAAGGAAGAACCCCTTGTTGCTAGATTGTAGGTAAATTTTTTATTAGCAAATATATGTGCATCTGTTATTTTTGGATTAACTTATTTCGTCGTTTCTATCTTTTTCTGAAAGCTTAAAAGATTAACGGTGTTAAACAGTTTGAGTCACAAAGGCTGTCCACACCCCCTGCAGATGGAGGTATTCGAGGATATTAAGTTTTGTGGTTGATTACTCTAATGAGCTGTTAAGTGAATACTACAGGCCTATATTGACTCAGGTTCTGGAGATTCACTGGAGTTGGAATAATAATCAAACCCTCAAGGATGATGTGGAGATGTCACTCCTTGTTAGAGTTGTCCCACTTTATAGCAAATTCATTCTAAGTTGCGTTTGTAATTTAGAGGTGGAGTTGACTGAGAAAGACGGAATTATTAGTCCAACCCTTGTTGCGGGTGCTGTTGCTCTCTGTTCTGTTGTGTATCATCACCACGTGAGACAGAGTTAAGGTTGTTTAGGACAGGGTTAGGGTGTTTAATGCGTTTTAGTTTTTGAGTTGCTATACTTTATGATTCACAAGATCAATATTAATATCACTAGATTTGTAAATTTCGTAGAATATGTTGCCTTCTGTTTTGTTTCTATAGCCTTTGTACTCTGTATGTTAGGAATAAGGCATGGGGAGTGAGGTAACTACACATGGAGATGTTTACAACTTTGAAATTCTCTTAGAGTTGTTTACTGGCAGAAGGCCGACTGGTGAAATATTTAGAGATGGTGCAAATTTCACGATTTTTTCAAAATGGTGATGGGAGATAAAATCATGCTGGTTGTGGACCAGTCTGCCCGGTATAGAGAGGAAGATGTCACTACAGAAAAGAATGATATCGGCAGTAAATGGACACATGAGCACACAAAGGAGGTAAACTCAATTTTTCGAACTGGGATTGCATGTTCGGAGAATTCCCCAACATTAAGAATGAGCATGAAAGAAGTTTTGATACTTCTGAAATCAATACAGGAAGAGATTGTTAGTTCTCAGTCAATTGATCCATACATAAATTTATTGAGGAAGTGTTATAATAGGTGGAGGTGATAAGGTACAGTATGAAGGTATTCAAGGCAGGAGTTCATGTGAAATCATAGAAAAATGATTATGTTAATGGTATGCTTTATATTAATTTACACAAAGCATAGTATTATTTTCCTTTGTCCGAAAATAGGGGAAAGGCGTAGTAAGATTCAAGCTGGCTAATTTAAGTAGTGAAGTTTCAATGAAAGATTGTAAACTCTGTTCCATAATAAGTTGAGTTTTTAAAATACATTTCATGCTTTCTGTTGTTACAAGAAAAATTCCTTGGAATAGCAGCGTATTTTTTACTTCAACTTATATATTTAAAAGTTTCAGGTTCTTTCTGCAACTGTCTATTGCCAGAAAGTATTCAGGTTACAGCAGTGCCAGTGAGACATCTACCTAATCATCCAGTATATTCTGGTTAGTTTTTCTCATTTTATATAATTTTGGTATTAAGGTTCATAATTAGCTCTACTATTAGAATATATGGTTTTCTTGTCATTGATTATTTTATTATTATTTCATCAATCATGGATCTTAAGAGCTCACATATGAAATAGGAAAATTAAGCCAACCGTAATATGAAATTGTTTTCAGCAAAACTTGTGATAAAAGGGAACTTATCTAAAGAGGCTTCTTCATAAATAAGAACAAAAAATGGCTCGTGTATGAAACACCGAATTTGTGCTTGATTTCTTAACCTATCAATATTAATTATCATTGCACTTTACTCATTTTATATTACATAATGCCAAGAAATAAACTCCTGTATATTTTTATCTTGCCAACTTAGCTTTAACATGGAGGTCGGCATATTTTTTATGAATACAAGTCTTCAGTATTAGTGATCCTGTCTCAACTCCACTATTGTTAAGGAACACACCAGAATGACGACAAGATCATCCAGCAATTAGCAGGAGACTGTCCACTGTTGTTAAGGAACACACCAGAATGACGACAAGGTCATCCAGCAATTAGCAGCCAGCAAGACAACAATATCATACAATTTCAGCAATTTCATTTCCAGCCCGCCGTGCACTCTTCACTTAACAATTAACCTCTTGATAGTGCATTTTCTGAAATTTCTTTATGTCAAGTAAATTATTTTCCTTCTCGTTCAGTACATTATTGTCTTTAAGAACTGATGTAGTAGATTCTTTTAAATTTTTTTCCTGACCATATAGATACGTCTATGTCAAAATGCAGAGTTCATGTAGGGAGATAGTCCTTAAGAATCATACCAAGGTGGAGTCTTTTGCGGTGGTGAAGTTTGTAATCGATGGATTGGAATGTAATACTTGTATAGAATTTGAGTTGTTATAATCATTGAATAACTGTTGTTTGACATTAAATTGATATATACATGAACCGTTGTATGTCTCTCAAAATTATTTTTGCAAATAAACTGTTGTCTGTGACAATATGGGATAATTGATTTTGAATATAACTATTGTGGAATAATCATCTAGACAATACTTCAATAAACAAACCATTGTGTGAGGAGAATTATAACAAATGATTGAAAAAAATAAAAAACTGTTGTTTGACAAGCCTGCTAGAAAACCATTGTGTATATCATACTAGAATAAAGGTTTTTATTATAAAACTGTTGTTGTTAAGTTTTCAAACAATGGTCATGTTAAGCCGGCCGTTGTCTCTTTTGTATTATAACATGTGTTATAAAACTGTTGTGAAGTCTTCTTCTAACAAGTGTTAAAACAACCATTGTCTGATATTCTATCACATGAGTGTTGGATAGACAACGGAAAATATGCATGTCACACAACTGTGCAAAACTGTTGTATGATTCCTTATTTCTTGTAGTGACCATTACTAGATTAGCTTCTAACAAAAGCTGTTGTGAGCATAGCTAAAACACAATACCCAAAAATAAAAAACCGTTGCCTAAAGTATCTCATACATTTGTTTTCTTAATAAAAACCATTGTGTAACTAGATAAAATAAATACATAAACTGTTGTAGGAGTCAATTCACATAACACTATTTTTAACTATTGTGCCTCTAAATTGTTACAACGGCTAGAAAACTGTTGTTTGTAGAATATTAGAAAGGGTCATATGAGTTGTGTGAATAAAATGAGACAAAAGCTTTATATTCAGTTGTGTGATGTATTTGTTACAATGGTGTGTAACCATTGTAATAGTGCCAAACACACCGCCCCCTGATAGACAACGAAAAATTCATCTTTTAGACAACGATGTAAAAGCATTGTCTGATTCAATATTTCTTGTAGTGATGTAATCAAGGCTATAATACGAAGACCTGAATCAGAGTTAGTCATCTATGAACCTGACCAGTTGCACTAGGCGTCAACAGCTCGTGAAAAGAATCTGGGTATTATTTATAAAAAAATTGTTAAGTTGAGGAACGTACTTAGATTGAATGTTTATCTGTTAAAATACAAGAAGAGGTGCGCAGGGCACAACTAAATAGCTAGAATGATTGGTCTAGTTCAAAGTTTAATTGTTAAATTAAATAAATTTATTTAACGGACTTTAATATAATTTATTTAATAAACATAAAATAATTTATTTTATAAACTTTAAATAAGTTTATTTTATAAATCTAAATTAATTTATTTATATAAGTTATATTTAAATTTATTTTATAAATTAGTTTTGTTACTATTTAAATTCAAATAAAAAGAAAAGAGAAGAAAAATAAAAAAAAGAGAAAAAGAAAAGAAAAAGAAAAAGAAAAGAAAAGAAAAGAAAAAGAAAATAGAAAAAGAAAACAAAAAAAACCAAAAGAAAAAGGAAATGAAAATCAAATGAAAACCAGGTACAGGGTAAAGGTCACATGTTACTAACTTGCAAAATGGTCGCAACTTAGCTTTTGATTGACAAATCCTACTCCCCCTCCTGGTCGCCAGTTGATGTTGCATAAATAATTCTAAGTACAAAACCATTCCCCCTCTAGTCCCAGGTTAGCAAGTCCTCATGCTTTTACAAAATTCATGTTTTAGTCCCTTGAATTTTAAAAAACTACAAAAATTGGATTGCTGTTTTGTTTTATTTTAAAATGATATTTTTATTATTTTAAAAATCAGCAAAACATTTATTTAATTATTTTAAATTCAGATTTTTTTTAATTATTTATTTATTCAAAAATAAATCAAAATTATTTTATTAATTAATTTTAATTAATTTTAATTTATTTTAATTAATCAATTAATTTATTATTTAATCAATTAATTTATTATTAATTAATTAATTTAATTATTAATTAATTTTAATTGATTTAATAATTAGATTTAATTATTTATTTTTTATTTAAAAATTATAAAAAATAGTTTCGAGCTTTAAAATATTATTTTAAATTATTGTCAAGGCTCGATAATTATTATTAAATTATTTAAAAGCTAGATTCGGGCGTTTGAACCCTGTTATTTAATTATAAAATGATTCGGAGTCCCGTTTAAATTCCAAAAAATGTACAAAAATTTGTATTAAATACCTGGAAAATCATTTTAAACCCGAATCTTCTTTGAATAATTATTTTAATTGAATATCTTACGTGCTACGTGTTATATGTGATCCGATTTATGTATAATGTGATTGTATGTCCATTGTTTGAATGTTTTATTCATAACTTTCAATCCGTACGTCGGATTTGGGTGAAACGAAGGGTAGTTAGAAGTTTGTAATGAATATAACGAGATAAGAATGAGTATTGATAAGTACATGTGATGTTTAACAGAGGAAGCGAGACGTAGAAAGGGAAAGCAGGTAGTCGGTGAGTGGGAACCAATTGACAAGTTCTAGATTAGTGAAAGCGAAATGATAAGGCAAGTGTCCCTAAACTTTCTCGTATTATATTACAAATACTTTTGAACTCTCTTCATTATGTTATAATCATTCCAAATATTTCGTACTCTATATTGCAAGTACTTTGAAGTACTTAACCCTAAACCCTAATTCTTATTGATCTTGAGCCATAAGCTTGATTCTTCATAAACCATTGATTGTTGAATTCTCAGATACAAACCATACCTATATGATACTACTCCACAAATACATATCTACCACATACTAAATATTAATACGAGATTGCTTAACATACCAACCTTTAGTTCTTGTGTAACAGAAGACCAATTCTTGTAACTCTTGAACCCTTGGGTCTTCTATTTTCTGATTCTTTCCTAGATTGAAACCCAACCTTTATAAATTCCTTGTTATTTCATGGAATTACAGATCATCCTATGCTTCAAGATAAATGTTATTTATGATTCAATTATTGATTTACATTGCTTATCATATTGTGATTCTAGAATTGGATTATTTTTAAATATGGACCATATTCATGGTCGGACCAGATTCGTGGTCATAATAGGCCAATGTGTGCCTTGGATCCAGTATATAGAGCAAAGATGGGAGCCTTGCTCGGGGTTAGTGCGTGACTGATCAGAAGCCTAACCTTGATTATTTTTAAATAAAAGTGAATATCCAATTTTTATCATTATTTATCAGTAAACTTGATTCTTTATATCATCTCAATTGATCATTGTTAATCTCAGTGACCGTCATTGTGACTTGCTGAGCTTGTTAGCTCACTCTTGCAAATCTGTTTATATTCTTTTCTAGTAAAAAAGGAAACTAGTGGTAGCGAGGATCCCCAGACAAGCGTGCGAGCTAGGTATCCAGGTTGAAAAGTTATAAGCTAGAATAAGGTGTTTGGTTTATTTTATGTTGATAGTTTGTAATAAAGTTTACTTCCGTTGTAAGATAAATAAACTGGGATTTGGAATGATTGTAATATAAATAAGGTTATGGCTTGTGGGCATACTTTAAACTGTGTTGATCCGTGGATTATGGTAAGTAGAGTCATTGCATATATATTATTATATTCATAAACAGGTTAAAATATGGTGTGTGTGTGTGTGTGTGTGTTATGGGCCCCCAAACTTCTGACCCGAGTTTGGAGGGTGTTGCAATATCCATCTTCCTCTTCTAGGGAGAAGCATTCAGAAATTGTAACTGCTCATCACCTCCATCATCTTTGCTATCAGAATTCCCCAACAAAGCCTTTTCTAAGGCATCAGACCTTAGCAATTGATCAAGTTCTGAAGTAACCACAGAATCAACCAACTCTACCTTTAAGCACTCCTCATTTTTCGTAGGGAACTTCATCACATTGAACACATTAAAAGTGACATCCTGATCCAACACTCGCATGGTGAGCTCACCTTTCTGCACATCAATCAAGGTTCGGCCAATCACCAAGAAAGGTCTTCCCAAGATTATGGAAATCTTCTTATCATCTTCGAAATCAAGAATTACAAAATCAGCAAGAAAGATGAGTTTATCCACCTTGACCCAAACATCCTCCACAATGCCTCATGGATAAGTAATAGAACGATTGGCCAACTGCAAAGTCATATAGGTAGGCTTTGGATCCGGCAAGTCCAACTTCTTGAATATTGACAAAGGCATCAGATTGATTCTAGCTCCCAAGTCACATAAGCATTTGTCAAATGAAACCTTTCCAATGGTGCATGAAATTGTGAAGCTTCCAGGATCTTTAAGCTTCGGAGGCAACTTCTGTTGCAGCACATCACTGCATTCCTCCGTGAGAGCAATGGTCTCTAAGTCATCAAGCTTCACCTTCCGAGAGAGAATACTTTTCATAAACTTCGCATAACTAGGCATTTGTTCAAGAGCTTAAGCGAAAGGTATGTTGATGTGAAGTTTCTTGAACACCTCCAGAAACTTCTCAAACTGCTTATCCAGCTTTTTCTTCTGCAGCCTCTTAGGAAAAGGAGGTGGAGGATAGATATATTTCTCCCCTGTATTACCCTCAGGAGGAGTGTGCTCAACAGTAGTCTTCCTTGGTTCCACTTCTGCTTCCTTCTGCACTTCTTCTTTTTCAGCCTCAACTTCAGATTTTTGAGTCTTAGCTTTTTCAGGATTTGCAACCTTATCAGACCTCAATGCAATTACCTTAACATGCTCCTTAGCTTCCTTCTTGCCTGGCACTTCAGTATCGCTTGGAAGCGTGCCAGGTTGACGATTCAGTAATGCATTAGCAATCTGTCCAATCTGATTCTCCAAGGTCTTGATAAAAAGCTTGGCTCTTGCACATGAGCCTCAACTCCTCCAATTCAGATTTTTCATTAGCTTGAGGTAACTGCTGAAGTTGAAGTTGTTGCCTAGGGGCATATTGCGGTTGTTGAAAACCAGGAGGGTTATATTTTTTTGCTGTGTATGGCTGATAAGGTTGTTGTACCGCATTCTGATTGTTGCTCCAACTCAAGTTAGGATGATTTCGGTTATTGGGATGATAAGTGCCTTGCTGCTGTGATCTCTGAAATTTGCTCATAAATTGAGCTGATTCGCTACAGATAACACACTGTTCAGTTTCATGTGCCCCCGCACAAATTTCACAAGCACTAGTGATTTGATTAACTCCATAATTAGCCAAATAGTCCACTTTCATCGTCAAAGCTTGAAGTTGAGCAGCTATAGCAATAGCTGTATCTACTTCCAGAATTCCTGCTACCTTGCCTTGCAAAATTCTTTGCGTAGGATTTTGATATTCATTAGTTTCCATGAGCTCAATCAACTCATAAGTTTCATTATAGCTTTTGGCCCATAAGGCTCCACCAGATGCTGCATCGAGCATAGGTCTAGACTGTGTGCCCAAACCATTGTAGAAATAGTTTATAATCATCCAATCAGGCATGCCATGGTGTGGAAACTTCCTTAGCATCTCCTTATATCGATCCCAAGTCTCACACAGAGATTCTCCAATTTGTTGTGCAAACTGAGTAAGAGCATTCCTAATTACTGCAGTCTTCGCCATATGAAAGAATTTAGTGAGAAACTTTTGAGCAAGATCCTCCCATTTGGTGATAGACCCTGGTGGTAGAGAATGTAACCAATACTTTGCTTTATCCCTCAGAGAGAATGGGAAGAGTCACAGCTTGACAGCATCTTCAATCACCCCATTGAACTTGAAAGTGTCGCATATCTCGATAAAATCCCTGATGTGCATGTTGGGGTCTTCTGTAGGAGAACCCTCAAACTGAACTGAGTTCTGTATCATCTGAATCGTGCTCGACTTGATCTTAAAAGTGTTAGCCGAGATGGCTAGTCTGATGATGCTCGACTGAATATCATTGATCTTAGGCTGAGAATAGTCCATCAAAGCCTTAGGAATTTCTGCTTGATCTCCCATCACTACTAAAGCTGGTTCCTCGACTTTCTCTTCTTCTTCTACTTTCTCTTCTTCCTCAAAAACTTCCCTTCGAATCACTACAGCTTCTTCCTCGGCTTGATCCGGAGTTCTCTTACGAGCCCGCAAATGCGTATGCATACACGCTTACTAGAGTACCTAAAACATGACAAACACATAAACTAAAAGTTAACACCGAGTCCCCGATAGCGGCGCCAAAAACTTGTTAGTCGCTAAACACGCGCTAATATTTCACGCAAGTATACGCGATCGCAAGTAATATATAATTATTTCTAGTTCATTCCCACAGAGACTAGTTTAGGTTAACTTTGTGATTTATGCACTTATGCAACAATGATATGGCTATTATTCAATGCTAAGATGAATAACAATTTGGGTTTTGATTATACTACGATTGACTTTTGAGAATTGTACTAGAGAACATTAACTAAGAGATTAAAGAGAGTTGAATAATATATAACACAAACATGAGATTCTAACTTCATTAAATACTTCATTCAATAGTCTTTTCATTCTTAACCTTAGCATATAATGGTGATGACACTAATCAGATAATAGGAAACTGATAAACGCCAACTTTTATTGTACGAATACCATACTACCAGACATCCACAAAAGGGATAGAAGCTGAATAGACACCAATTATATTGAGACCCTATATGTATATAGAATTTTACAACACAACAGTTTAATGCACAAGTTATCTATCATGATTACATAGGGCAAGTAAGATGGTTAAAATTACCTACGAATCATGCATAACAATAACACGTGAACCTATACTAGCATGGCAGGTTCTAAACCCTTAAATTCACTTTCGCTTCATTAAAGATTAACACGCTATCTTATAAGTTCGCGACGCTTACAAGAAGAATAAACACAACCAAAACTAGGTTATCATACAATCACCACACACTAAGGCATCGAAATAATTTAAGTAAAGAAATCCATAAATAAATCCGCTAGAACCCCACGATACGATTAGCTCATAATCTGACTCATTATCAACGTGGGTTCCGATGAAAGCATGGTATAATAAACATTATCTTTTTTAAAAAAATAATAAACAAAGTATGTAATCCAGATTATTAGGTTCAACAAAACAAGAAATGAGCATCCAAGATTACAACTTAGAACAAAGATTCACAAGAATAAACTAGATCTTCTTTGCCTTTGTTAAATTATGCTATAGGTCTTCTTGTCATCTTCTCCTTAAGCTCCGTTATGAAAAACGCCTTTTTGTTATCTTAAAATAGCACCCCAATTAATCCAAAAGCCCATAAAAATAGTCTTCTAATTAAAATAGGAAACTGGATTCCCGACCTGGCGTGGCCGCGCGCTTCACCAGGGCGGGCACGCTGACATTCTGCTTCTCCGGCGCGGCCGCGCGCTAGCACAGTGCGGGCGCGCCGATCTTCTGGAAAAACTGAAATTGCCTTATTTTCTTGTTGTGATGAGTTGGTCTTCACGAGCCTTTATTCCTTGGACACCATCCTAACACCATATTAGCATTTTATCAATGCTAATTCACCTGAATTCCGGATTAATACCTAAAATGCAAAAATACTATAAAACACATAAAACACCAACAACTTGAGTACAAAAACACCAATTCAAAGCTTAATGGAGCGTTATAAAGTGTCATAATGCCACTCAACATTTAGCTCCTCCTGTATTGCTAAAACCTAATCAGGATCCAACAGAGCTTCTTCTACCTTTTTAGGTTCTTCCAGAGATAGAAAGCTGCTATATAGAGATTCCTCTTGAGTTGCTTTTCTTGTTTGCACTCTTAAAGATACATCACCAATAATCAGTTTAAATGGGTGATCTCTAGTCCATTTTCTCTATTGAGGTAGATTAGCTCTAGATGAAGAGGCCTCATTATTGTCTTGATGATTGACAGAGTTTTGATTATCAGAAACTCCCCCTGAGTTTATGGATATTTGACTTGAAATTTGAGTTCTTTCTGATTGTGATCTAACTTGGTTTTCAACTCCCAATGATGGATCAACGGATGTTGCTCTTTGCCTTTCGACGGATGATGTAGATTGTCTTTCAACGGATGATGCACTTGGTCTTTCGACGGATGTTGAATTATATGCTTCATTGGTTGTAGACTTTTCTTCATTGTCCTTAGATATTTGTTATTGATCACTTTTATCATCACTATCTTCACCAATCATCTGAACATTGTCAAATTTGAGGCTCTCTTGGAAATCTCCATCTTGCAGTCCTTCAATCTTTTTATCATCAAACACAATATGTACAGATTCCATAACAATGTTGGTTATGATATTGTAGACTTTATATGCTTTTCTAACTGCATATCCAACAAAAATGCCTTCATCTTCTTTGGCATCAAACTTCCCATGCTGGTCAGTTTGATTCTTTAAGATATAGCATTTGCAGCCAAATACATGAAGAAAGTTTAATGTTGGCTTCCTATTCTTGAACAATTGGTAGGGTGTCATGCATTTTGCTTAATTAACCAAAGAAATATTCTGAGTATAGCATGCAGTATTTACAGCCTCTGCCCAAAAGTATGTTGTTAACTTTGACTCTCTAAGCATTGTTCTTGCAACTTCAATAAGAGATCTGTTCTTTCTTTCTACCACTCCATTTTGTTGTGGAGTTCTTGCTGCTGAAAATTTATGCATGATCCCTTTCTCTTCACAGAATGACCTCATCATATAGTTCTTGAACTCAGTTCCATTGTCACTCCTGATTCTTCTTACTTTAAAGTCAGGATGATTGTTGACTTATCTTATGTGATTAATGATGATTTCACCAGCTTCATATTTGGATTTAAGAAAATATATCCAAGAGAACTTTGAGAAATCATCCACAATTACTAGACAGTATCTTTTCCTTAAGATGGACAATACATTGACTAGTCCAAATAAGTCCATGTGCAGTAGTTGCAAAGGTTCTTCAATTGTTGAATTAAGCTTCTTTTTGAATGATGCCTTGATTTGCTTTCCTTTCTGACATGCATCACACAGTCCATCCTTTGAGAATTCCACTTGAGGAATACCTCTTACCAAATCTTTCATGACTAGCTCATTCATAGCCTTAAAGTTAAGGTGGGACAACTTCTTATGCCATAGCCAACTTTCATCTTGACTTGCCTTGCTAAATAGACAAGTGACAGATTGTGCATTTCATGAGTTGAAATCAGCTAAGTACAAATTTTCTTTTCTCACTCCAGTGAGAACCACTTTGTTGCTTCTCTTGTTGGTCACAACACAAGCTTCAGAATTGAATGTTACCGAGTTGCCCATATCATAAAACTGACTCATACTCAACAAATTGTGCTTGAGTCCATCCACCAGGGTAACTTCCTCAATGATGACATTGTCTTTTTAATCAGGCCATATCCCAGAGTATAACCCTTGCTGTCATCTCTAAAAGTAATACTAGGGCCAGCTCTCTCCTTGAACTCAGTGAGCAGGGTAGAATCTCCAGTCATGTGCCTTGAGCACCCACTATCCAAATACCAAAGATTCTTTTTGTTTGCCTGCACACAACAAAATCAAATCAAGTTGATTTTGGTACCCAGGTTTCCTTGGGTCTTATTTTGTTAGCCTTTTTATTAGATTTCTTAGTCTTGTCCTCATTTGACTTAGGCATTTGAGATTCATCCTTAGCCAATTGAGTAGAACCCTTAAAACCATTCATTATTGCAGAATTATCATGTACAGGCTGATTAACATGAAAATGCATATTTTGTGGAAACATGTTATTCCAGTAAGGCATGCTAAATGGCATTTGTGGCATACTAAATGCAGCATAGTAAGGATTTTGTGCAAATGGCATATTAGCAAACTGTGCATTCAAATTATGTGCAGGCATAACATTAACAGTCATTGTAGGCACACTGGGAAATGAAGGAGGTGCAGACATGGGAGCAGGCATAGCAAGTTTGCAATTAACAGACAAATGATTAACACTACCACACTTAACACAGGTTTTTCTTGTTGTATATTTATCAGGTGTGTAGTTGTTATGTTTGTTAATTCCTAATTTCCCATTCCTATTGTTTTTCCTTTTAGACTCTGCTCTTACTTCAATTTTCTCCAACATGTCATTCAATTGCTTGATAGACAGATGTCCTATATTGACTCTCTTGTTTTTGTTCACTTGACTTGTTTCTCCCGGAACAAAGTTCTTAGAAACTGATCCATATTTCTCATTTACTTTCGCTAGTTTAGCTTTGCTAACTGGATTTCTTTCACTCAACGGATGTGATTCCTTGTCTTTAGACGGATAATCCTTTTGGACTTTCGACAGATAACATTCATCATCCGTCGAATCCACATCCGTTGGAAGTCCTTCTACTAGATTGGAATCAAGTTTCTCCTTGCTCTTTTTCCAGGCTTCATCACAGAAAGATTCTATACGTTGAACTTTAGTGATTTGAGCATGAACATCTCTAGATGATTTCCATGCCTTGATTACTTCCTATTCTCGTTCAACCTGCTTTCTTAAAATCTCATCTTTCTTCAAGGATTCAGTTAGTTCATCTTTAGCAATCTTGCATTCTATCCTCAATTTTTCAAACTCAACAAATTGAGTTTTTAACACAGTGTTTCTTTCACTTAAAAACATATTGTTCTCTTTAAGTTTAGTGTTTTTGATAAGTGGTATTTTATACCACTTAGAACGTCTTAAAATGGCTTAAATTGGTGTCTTGAAATTAAGTATTTTGTGTATTTGATATGTTTTTCTAGTATTTGTGCGTTTCCGGGTAATAGTTGCATTTCGGGGGAGTAATCATCAATAATAAGCCTTGGCATGTGTCCAGCATTGCGAGAGGGAAGAGAGGAGCAGATTACAGTGAAGAAACGGAGCAAAAATCGGACATTTTCCAGTAGGGGTCTGAGCGCCCGCTCACCGCTCAGCTATTCTGAGCGGCCGCGCAGGAAGCTGAGCGCCCGCTCAGCTATGCTGAGCGGTCGCGCAGGGTCGGGAAATTTTAATATTTATTTTAGACTCCTATTTCTGTTTGGCTTCCAACTTCTGAGTAATCTGAGTTTTATGGGACTTCTATATAAGTAGATTTCAGAGACGTTTCACGTGTGTTGAATCGTTGTATTAATCGAGGAGCGAATGAGATAAGGAAGAAGACCGTTTTAGCACACCGCAATGAAGAGGAAGCATATTTTCTTGTGATTCTTTATTTCGTTGTAACGTTGGATGCTAGTTTTCTTTGCTTTGAACCTATTTACTCTTGTGACGTACTCTGGTTTAATATAATTAATTTAGCTATTATTCTCTTGTGTTTATTTATCATGTTTTCATATGAACCCATGATGACGATAAGTGCTATCATGGGCTAATCATGATCATGAGGTCGTAACGGATTTACTATGGAATTTTTTAGTTAGTTGTTTAATACCTTAGTGTGTGATGATTGTATCATATCTAGTATTGGTTGTGCGTATTCGTCTTATGTGCGTCGCGAACATATAAGATAGGGTGTTAATCTCTTGTGAAGCGACGGTGGATCTCGAGATTTAGAACTTGCCATGCTAGCATAGGTTCATGTATGATGTTGCATGATTAGTGGGTAACTCTAACCATTTTATTCGCCCTGTATAATCAAAAGGAATAACTTGTGCTTAATTTATTATGTTGTCAATTTCTGTAGACATATAGGGACTCAACATAATTGATGCCTATTCAACTTCTATCTTAATTGTGGATTTTTGGTAGAATGGTATTAGTACAATGAAAGTTGGCTTTTATCAGTTTCGTGTTATTCTATTAATATCATCATTGTTGCATGCTAAGGGTAATAACAATGACTATTGAAGGAAGTAGTAACGAAGTTGTGATCTCATGAGTGTTTTAATATTGTTAATTCGAAGTGTTAATTAAGTGGTTAATTTTAGTAGTTAATTGTAGTTAATAATTAGTTAACAAATTTAAGTGTTATTGTCTTAACATTGAGAAGTAAACATACATTGGTGAGTGAGTTTAATTGAACATAATTAGTCTGAGTCTCTGTGGGAACGAACTAGAAAGTATTCTATATTACTTGTGAACGCGTATACTTGCGTGCGTTATTAGTGCGTGTTTTCGCCCTAACAAGTTTTTGGCGCCGCTTCCGGGGACTCGGCATATTTGTTTAGTTTATGTACTTACCATCATTGGTCGTAAGGACTTAGTGATTAAGACGTGTTACTTATTGTTTCCGGTTGTGTTTCAGGTACTTTAGCGAGCGTTTATGCAAACTCGTTCTCGTACTCGCAAGAGGACTTTAGATACAGCTTAGGAGACAGACGAAGTTCTTGATATTCCGGAGAAGATAGATTTTTAAGATTCGGATTCAGGAAGTGAGCAGAAAGAACCAGTAATCATGGGTGATCGTATTGCTCCGGCCGATCCAGCTCTAATGGACTTCTCTCGGCCTAAAATTGATGACATTCAGTCAAGCATTCTTCATCCGGCTATTCAAGCTAACACCTTTGAAATCAAGCCGGGCACTATTCAGATGGTGCAGAATTCTGTTTCTTTTGGAGGTGTTGCGTCTAAAGACCCCAACATGCACATAAGGAATTTTGTCGAGATCTGCAGTACTTTCAAATATAATGGCGTGACTGATGAGGCTATCAAGCTGAGGCTTTTCCCATTCTCACTGAGGGATAAAGCTAAGGACTTGTTACATTCTGAACCAGCAGGGTCCATCACTACTTGGCAAGATCTTGCGCAAAAGTTTCTGGTGAAGTTTTATCCAATGGCAAAGACTGCTGCTATGAGGAGTGCTCTTACTCAGTTTGCGCAGCAACCTACAGAATCTATGTGCGAAGCTTGGGAGTGCTACAAGGAAATGTTGAGAAAGTGTCCACATCATGGAATGCCCGATTGGATGATGATCACTGGTTTCTATAATGGTTTGGGGGCCCAATCTCGGCCCATGCTCGATGCAGCAGCTAGAGGCGCCTTGTGGGCCAAAAGCTATACTGGGGCTTATAATCTTATTGAGACTATGGCTGCAAATGAGCATCAAAACCCAACTCAGAGGATGATGCCTAGGAAGGTAGCAGGTATTCTGGAAGTCGATGCAGCCACCGCTATTGCAGCGCAGCTCCAAGCGTTGTCTATGAAGGTCGATTCTCTAGCTACCTATGGAGTCACTCAAATAGCTATGGTCTGTGAGCTTTGTGCAGGTTCTCATGCTACGGATCAGTGTTCTCTTGTCAACGAATCTGTTCAGTATGTGAACAATTATCAGCAACAACAGCAGCCTGTGCCAGCTACTTATCATCCTAACAACAGAAATCATCCAAATTTCAGCTGGGGTAATAATCAGAATGCTATTCAGCCACCATATCAGCAAGGTGTGAGTAAACAGTTCAATCCACCTGGATTCCATCAACCACAGCAGTATGCTCAAAGGCAATCATATCCTCAACAGGGAAGTGCAGCTGCACCCACTAGTGCTAATTTTGAGGAACTTAAGCTGTTGTGCAAGAGTCAGGCGGTTTCTATCAAGACCTTGGAAAATCAAATCGGTCAAATAGCCAATGTAGTGCTCAATCGTCAACCTGGAATACTTTCAAGTGACACAGAAGTACCAGGCAGGAAGGAAGCTAAAGAGCAAGTCAAGGCTATTACCTTAAGGTCTGGGAAAGTTGCTGATGCTAAAAAGGCAAAAGAAGGAGAAGCTGAAATTAGAGATGAAGAAGCTAAGAAAAAGGAGAAAGCGGCGGAACCAAGGAAGACTATTGTTGAACACACTCTGCCTGAGGGTAATACAGGGGAGAAACAACTCTATCCTCCACCACCTTTCCCTAAGAGATTGCAACAACAAAAGCTGAATAAGCAGTTCGGTAAGTTTCTGGAGGTGTTCAAGAAACTTCACATCAATATACCTTTCGCTGAGGCTCTGGAGCAAATGCCTAGTTATGCGAAGTTTATGAAGAGTATTCTTTTAAGGAAGGTGAAACTGGATGACCTTGAGACCGTTGCTCTAACGGAAGAATGCAGCGCTGTGCTGCAGCAAAAGTTACCTCCAAAGCTTAAAGATCCAGGTAGCTTCACCATTCCTTGCACCATTGTCAAGTTGTCAAATTGTCATTTGACAAGTGCCTTTGTGATTTGGGAGCAAGCATCAATATGATGCCGTTGTCGATCTTTAAAAAGTTGGATTTGCCTGATCCAAAACCCACCTACATGTCTCTACAATTGGCTGATCGTTCTATTACTTACCCAAGGGGCATAGTGGAGGATGTGCTAGTCAAGGTGGATAAGCTCTTCTTTCTTGCAGACTTTGTTATTCTGGATTTCGAGGAAGATAAGAAGATTCCCATAATCTTGGGAAGACCTTTCTTGGCTACTGGCCGTACCTTGATAAATGTGCAGAAAGGTGAACTTACTATGCGGGTACAGGATCAGGATGTGACCTTCAATGTATTCAAAGCAATGAAATTTCCTACAGAAGATGAGGAGTGCTTAAAAGTGGATGTGATTGATTTTGCGGTTACTTCAGAACTCGATCATATACTAATGTCTGATGCATTAGAAAAGGCCTTAGTGGGGGATTTTGACAGTGATGATGAAGATGGCAACGAGCAATTACAATATCTTAATGCTTCTCCCTGGAGGCGAAAGCTGGACATGCCGTTTGAATCTCTTGGTACTTCTGACCTCAAGAATGCTGAAGGAAAGCTCAAACCATCAATTAAGGAAGCACCTACCTTGGAGCTTAAGCCATTACCTGAACACTTGAGGTATGCCTTTTTAGGTGATGCATCTACTTTACCTGTCATTATTGCATCTGACCTTTCAGGTAGTGAGGAGGACAAGCTCTTAAGGATTTTGAGAGAATTCAAATCGGCTATTGGATGGACCATAGCAGACATCAAAGGGATCAGCCCTTCATATTGCATGCATACGATTCTGCTAGAGGAGGGTAGTAAGCCAACTGTTGAACAACAACGCAGACGTAATCCTATCATGAAGGAGGTGGTGAAGAAAGAAATTCTGAAATGGCTGGATGTAGGCATCATTTATCCCAATTCTGACAGTTCTTGGGTGAGCCCCGTGCAATGTGTACCTAAGAAAGGAGGTATCACTGTGGTATCAAATGAGAAAAATGAGCTCATTCCCACTCGAACAGTTACAGGATGGAGAGTATGCATGGACTACCGAAAGTTGAACAAGGCCATGAGGAAGGATCACTTCCCTCTTCCATTTATTGATCAGATGCTTGACAGGTTGGCTGGTCATGAGTACTATTGTCTTCTGGATGGTTACTCAGGGTATAATCAAATTTGTATTGCACCAGAGGATCAAGAAAAGACTACCTTCACTTGTCCATTTGGCACATTTGCTTTTCGCAGAGTTTCGTTTGGGTTATGTGGCGCACCGGCCACTTTTCAGAGATGTTTGATGGCTATATTCTCTGACATGATTGGGAATAATGTCGAGGTGTTCATGGACGACCTCTCCGTCTTTAGACATTCATATGATGAATGTTTGAATAATCTTCGTGCCATGCTCAAAAGGTGTGTGGGAACTAATTTGGTGCTCAATTGGGAAAAATGTCATTTTATGGTGCGTGAAGGCATTATTCTTGGGCATAAGGTCTCTAGCAAGGGTCTTGAGGTGGATAAAGCCAAGGTGGGAGTCATTGAAAATCTTCCACCACCTATTTTTGTGAAAGGAATCCGTAGTTTTCTTGGTCATGCGGGTTTTTATCGGCGTTTCATCAAGGACTTTTCGAAGATATCTAAGCCGCTGTGCAACTTGCTTGAGAAAGATGTGCCTTTCAAATTTGATGATGAATGTTTGACGGCATTCGAGACTCTTAAGAAGAGTTTAATCACGGCGCCAGTTATTACAGCACTGGATTGGATAGAGCCTTTTGAGATGATGTGTGATGCGAGTGATTATGCGGTAGGCGCAGTTCTTGGGCAGCGCAAGAATAATCTCTTTCATGTGGTCTACTATACTAGCAAGACCTTAAATGGGACCCAAATAAACTACACCACTACTGTGAAGGAGCTCTTAGCTATAGTCTTTGGTTTCAAGAAATTTCGATCTTATCTGTTTGGGATAAAAGTGACAATATTCACTGATCATGCGGCCATTCGCTATTTGGTTTCCAAGAAGGATTCGAAGCCGAGACTCATTCGTTGGGTGCTCTTACTACAGGAATTTGAGTTAGAGATCAAGGATCGGAAAGGTACTGAGAATCAAGTAGCTGACCATCTCTCTAGATTGGAGAATCCCGAGTCTACTTCAAAGGATAAGACATTGATCAACGAATCTTTTCCGGATGAGCAGTTGTTCGCAGTTCAGGAGGAAGAGCCACACGGTTTGCAGATATTATAAACTATCTTGTCAGCAATATTTTGCCTCCTAATTTGACCTCAGCTTAAAAGAAGAAGTTTCTGCATGAGGTGAAGTGGTATATGTGGGATGAACCATACTTGTTTAGACAGGGAGCTGACCAGATCATCTGGAGATGTATCCCGTTCTGTGAGACGGAGGGGATATTACGAGACTGCCACTCCACAGTTTATGGTGGACACTATGGTGGTGAGAAGACGGCAGCTCGTATTCTGCAAGTAGGTTTTTTCTGGCCTACTTTGTTTAAAGATGCTCATCAGTTTGTTTTAAGGTGTGATCGTTGCCAACGAGTGGGAAATTTGACGAGAAAGGATGAGATGCCGTTAAATGTGATGCTTGAAGTCGAGGTCTTTGATGTTTGGGGAATCAATTTCATGGGGCCTTTTGTCTCGTCCTGCAACAATCAGTACATCTTGTTGGCAGTCGATTATGTCTCAAAATGGGTAGAAGTCAAAGCTCTACCGACAAATGATGCAAAGGCAGTGTTGAATTTTCTTCATAAGCAGATTTTCACTAGGTTTGGAATACCTCGGGTAATCATAAGTGATGAAGGGTCGCATTTTTACAACCGTAAGTTCACTACTATGATGCAGCGTTATAATATGAATCATCGAGTTGCTACTGCCTATCATCCGCAAACAAATGGTCAAGCGGAAGTGTCTAACAGAGAGATCAAGCGCATTCTAGAGAAGGTCGTTTATCCATCAAGGAAGGATTGGTCTTTAAAGCTCGATGAAGCTGTTTGGGCTTACTAGACAGCATACAAAAGTCCACTTGGTATGTCCCCGTTTCAACTGGTGTATGGTAAGGGATGTCATTTACCTGCGGAGCTTGAGCATAAGGCCTATTGGGTGTTGAAAAAGTTGAACCTGGATCTAGATGCAGCTGGAAAGAAGCGAATGCTTCAGCTTAATGAACTTGATGAATTTCGACTCCAAGCGTACGAGAACAACAAAATATACAAGGAAAAGGTGAAGAGGTGGCACGATAGGAAGCTACATCCTAAGTTATTCGTGCCGGGGCAACAAGTTCTCTTATTCAACTCTCGTCTCCGACTTTTTCCTGGGAAGTTGAAATCAAGGTGGTCTGGACCTTTTATTGTCAAAACTGTATTTCCACACGGAGTGGTGGAGATTTTTGAGAATGTCCGGACCAAGCATTCAAGGTTAATGGTCAACGTTTGAAGCACTACTATGGGGACACGGTAAACCGAGAAGTGGTTAGTGCCGTTTTATTGTCAACTTGAGGAAGGTACGCAACGTCAAGCTAATGACGAAAAACAAGCGCTACGTGGGAGGCAACCCATGATTTGTTGTTCCAGGAACCCTTAGAAGTTAATAACCTATCCAAAACCACAAAAAAATCAGAAAAACCGGGCTGAATTTTTTTTTTCCAGTGACCCCCTGAGCGCCCGCTCAGCCTCTGCTGAGCGACCGCTCAGGGGTCGGCTGAATGATTTTTTTTTTAGTTCAATAAAAATCCAAACAAATCAGAAAAATAAAAACACAAATTTCAGCCCATAAAACCCATGACCTATTCCCCATTATCCCATGATTTTTACCCATAAACCCACTCCTAATCAAATTCTACCCTAATCCATTCCCTATATATACATACACCTATCCCACATATCTCCCACACAACTTCTACACTCAAACTCTCTCCCAAACACAAAAACATAATTCGCAAGCACTTTTATTAAGATTCAATGGCACCCAAGAGAGCAAGGACTATTGATAGCAGCAGCACTGTGCCTGCGGCTGATTCTTCAAGGGCTACTGTTGCGAGGCCTCGTTTGAATGATAGGGCTACGTAGGAGGAGTACACTAGGCTTTTGGGGAAGCCGATTCTGAAGGAGAGAGGGTTTTTACCATCGGGGAGAGATGGTGAGTTGTTACCTATGATTGCTGAGAAGGGGTGGATAGCTTTTTATGAGTCGCCTGAAGCAGTGCCGATGAGCGTGGTTCGCGAGTTCTATTCGAACGCGAAGGCCGAGAAGAATGGGTTTTCTGTGGTCCGGGGGATGACGGTGGATTATCACCCAGCGGCGATTCGCCGTGTGATTGGGCAGCGAGAGAGGAAGCCTACGGAGGAGAACTGGAATGAGAAAACTGCTGAGGATTTTGACTTGGATTTGATTTGTGCTACTCTCTGTAGGCCTGGCACAGTTTGGACCTTCAAGACTGGAACTAATGAGTATCATCACTTTTCGGCGATCACGATGAACAGGTATGCCCGTGCATGGAATGCGTTTATTTGTGCTAATATTCTGCCTTCTTCGCATGCACATGAGGTCACAGTTGAAAGAGCACAGTTGTTGTGGGGAATTTTGAATGAGGAGTACTATGTGGACCTTGGTGAGTTCATCTACCAAGGAATTCTGAAGTTTTTGAGGGGAGCTAAGCACATGAACATCCCTTATGCATCCACGGTTACTAAGCTTTGCCGAGCGGTGGGAGTTCAGTGGCCGTCTCATGAGCAGTTACAGTTGCCGGCCGCTCCTATTAATTCCGGGACTCTGAATGCGATGCAGAAGTGGACCGGTGGTGAGCCCGAGGAGTATGGGCTGGGTTATCATCTTCCAGGAGGGCATCCAGCACGAAGCGCTACTATGGCGAGGCCTAGGCGTGATGAGGCTGGTTCTTCGAGAGCTCAGGAGGTTGCTGGGATGGCTGATGCCCAATATAGGAGGCTGTCACAGAGGATGGATGCTATGTATGAGACGCAGAGCAGGTTTGCTCAGGAGCTCACCCTTGCGTTAGGAACTGCTTTTCGAGGTCTTGGAGCTGACATCCAGTGGCCAGTTTTTGGTGAGGACTCTGTATATCCGCCTCTTGATACACCACCCACTGAGGGTGATGATGATGATGACTCCGAGTAGGTATACCCTGTGTTCCTTTCTACTACCTTCACTGGGGACAATGAAGATTTTAAGTTTGGGGGTGGTAGTTAAGGAATATTTTGTGTGTGTGTCATATAGCTGGATATTCATGATAGTTAGTGCATATAGTTACATAATTTTTACCATATAGTTTTTTTAGCTTTATTTGTTTATCATATCATATAGCTCATACTTATACCATGATCCCTTTTACGATAATTTACCGACTGATTTGTGATGACGATGCGAGTGTAGTGATAGCATTAAAGTGATGTTGAGTCATGTAGGTTGATATGCATGCTAGAAGCACTTGTATTTTCACTAAGTCTTAGAGAATGCTTAAGGACTAGATTGTTGTTATGATCTGATTGTTTTCGAGGTTAATCTATTTATTATGCTTAGAATTTTATAATAGGTTCTTAGTGATAAAGGCATGAAAAAAAGAAAAAATGGAGTAAAAAATGGAATTTGTTGCTAATTGTGGCTAGGCGTCAAATGGCTAGTAGCCGGCTCGTATGTTTATGCGAGTAGTCTAGGGTTGAGCAAGATGGAGCGAAACGCACTTGCTCAGAAATTTTGAAAAAAAAAGAAGAAAAAAAATATAAAAGAAAAAGAAAAAAAAGGAGTATGTGTTTATGCATAATTGATCACGAGTGGGCTATTTGGTATTCGAGTTATTAAGTTCTTAGGGGACTTTGTGCCTAGTGACCTAAGGCTTTTAGAGTCTGGGATCCGCTAACCTAACGCTCGCTACATGGATACCATTGTATAAGTCTTTTTGTAGACCTCACTCATTGCACGGTCAAATAAGCATTACTGTTAGGAATAAAAAGCATGATTCCGCAATAAGCTCCAGGATTCTTGTAGTGTTATAAGTCACTTTGTGCCTCGAATTTTTATTCTTTGTATAATCATGTGATTGCCTTGATGATAGTTGAGTCATAATATTGATTTAGTTCCGGAGCATATCTGTTAAGCATCTGCACACACCACGTTTTTGGCTGTATGTTAGTTGGCATGATTTGATTGATCTTTAGTCTCCTAATTGCATTTGTTGAGATGTTGTAAGTTGATTGGTTTGTTCGTAGTAAGGGGGATCGCTGTATTTAATATAGATTGCATTCATGCATGTTTTTATTTGTTTTTGAGTCTGTGACGCTTGTGGACAAGCATCGATTTAAGTTTGGGGGTGTGATAAGTGGTATTTTATACCACTTAGAACGTCTTAAAATGGCTTAAATTGGTGTCTTGAAATCAAGTATTTTGTGTATTTGATACATTTTTCTAGTGTTTGTGTGTTTCAGGGTAATAGTTGCATTTCGGGGGAGTAATCATCAATAATAAGCCTTGGCATGTGTCCAGCATTGCGAGAGGGAAGAGAGGAGCAGATTACAGCGAAGAAACGGAGCAAAAATCAGACATTTTCCAGTAGGGGTCTGAGCGCCCGCTCAGCTATTCTGAGCGGCCGCGCAGGAAGCTGAGCGCCCACTCAGCTATGCTGAGCGGTCGCGCAGGGTCGGGAAATTTTAATATTTATTTTAGACTCCTATTTCTGTTTGGCTTCCAACTTCTGAGTAATCTGAGTTTTATGAGACTTCTATATAAGTAGATTTCAGAGACGTTTCACGTGTGTTGAATCGTTGTATTAATCGAGGAGCGAAGGAGATAAGGAAGAAGACCATTTTAGCACACCGCAACGAAGAGGAAGCATATTTTCTTGTGATTCTTTATTTCGTTGTAACGTTGGATGCTAGTTTTCTTTGCTTTGAACCTATTTACTCTTGTGACGTACTCTGGTTTAATATAATTAGTTTAGTTATTATTCTCTTGTGTTTATTTATCATGTTTTCATATGAAACCATGATGACGATAAGTGCTATCATGGGCTAATCGTGATCATGGGGTCGTAACGGATTTACTATGGAATTTTTTAGTTAGTTGTTTAATACCTTAGTGTGTGATGATTGTATGATATCTAGTATTGGTTGTGCGTATTCATCTTATGTGCGTCGCGAACATATAAGATAGGGTGTTAATCTCTTGTGAAGCGACGGTGGATCTCGAGATTTAGAACTTGCTATGCTAGCATAGGTTCATGTATGATGTTGCATGATTAGTGGGTAACTCTAACCATTTTATTCGCCCTGTATAATCAAAAGGAATAACTTGTGCTTAATTCATTATGTTGTCAATTTCTGTAGACATATAGGGACTCAACATAATTGATGCCTATTCAACTTTTATCTTAATTGTGGATGTTTGGTAGAATGGTATTAGTACAATGAAAGTTGGTTTTTATCAGTTTCGTGTTATTCGATTAATATCATCACTGTTGCATGCTAAGGGTAATAACAATAACTATTGAAGGAAGTAGTAATGAAGTTGTGATTTCATGAGTATTTTAATATTGTTAATTCGAAGTGTTAATTAAGTGGTTAATTTTAGTAGTTAATTGTAGTTAATAATTAGTTAACAAATTTAAGTGTTATTATCTTAACATTGAGAAGTAAACATACATTGGTGAGTGAGTTTAATTGAACATAATTAGTCTGAGTCTCTGTGGGAACGAACTAGAAAGTATATTACTTGCGAACGCGTATACTTGCGTGCATTATTAGTGCGTGTTTTCGCCCTAACAGTTTTCTTTTGTGAGAGACTTGAGTGTAACACACAGATGATATAATTCAGTAGACATGTCATTTATTGCATCATTACACTCAACTTTAGATAAATGTTCTAGGTTAGTGCTGATTACCTGATTACTTGATGAACTGACCTCTGTTTCATCTGATTTGGCCATAAGTGCTAGATTGACATAGCTTGTATCTTCATCCTCATCTAATCCATCTGTAACCCAGTCATTTTCTTGTGTGATGAAAGCCCTTTCCTTTTGTTTGAGCAGCTCAAAGTATTTGTGTTTATAATCAATAGACTCAAACTTCTTTTTACCAGAATCAGACTTTCTGCATTCATTAGCAAAATGACATGCCAAGCAACACTTGAAACATTTACATTAGACTTATCATCCATGTTTCTGTTTGACTTGGCTGCTCCAAAATTCTTCTTGAATTTCAACTTGTCAAATCTCCTGGATAGAAAAGCAAGATGCTCATCTATGTCATCCATGTCATCTTGACTAAGATTGTCTTTATATTCAGCTATTAGCCCTTTTCCCTTGCCTTCACAAACTCTAGGGTTTGGTGTAGATTCAACAGCTTCAACCTTTATCTCCTTCTCCTTTTCTTGCTCAGCAACTAATCCAACGGATCCTCCCTTCTTTCTTCCTTTCTCTAGCTTCTCATCTTACTCTATTTTAAGCTCATAGGTCTTTAGAATCCCATATTGTCTATCCAAGGTGAATTCCTTGTAATCTTGAAAATTTCTCAATAAGACTGTCATAGGCTTCCATTCCTTTGGTAGAGATCTAAGGAATTTGAGGTTTGAATCTTTTGTTTGATAGACCCTTCCATGCAATTTTAGAGCATTCAATAGTTTTTGAAATCTACTGAAAATGTCAGTGAGTGACTCACTTTCTTCACTGTAGAAATGCTCATATCACTGAAACATGAGTTGCATTTTGTTCTCCCTTACCTGCTCAGTTCCATCACATATAACTTGAATTGTGTCCCAGACATCCTTAGCAGTTTTGCAGTTTATGATGTTGTCAAACATGTCACTATCAACACCATTAAACAAAATGTTCATGGCCTTTTTATCCTTATGAACTTGTTCAATATCAGGATCAGACCATTCTTCTCTAGGCTTTGGGATAAATGCTTCATTTCCTGTAGCAGCTCTCATAGTGACATGTGGACCTTTCTCAATGCAGTCCACATATGCTTCATCTTGAGATATGAGATGCAGGTGCATCTTCACCTGCCAATGGTGATAGTTGTCTTTGTCCAGAAATGGAATTTTTACTCTAACATCTTTTCTGCTCATCTTGTTAGTTGTTGATCTTTAAACTCTTTTTTCTTCAAGAGCTTGCTCTAATACCAATTGTTATTCTCAAACATTCTAAACAAGAATTACAGAAGGGGGGAGTTGAATGGAATTCTGGTTTCTTTTGAGATTTCAAGAACAGTTCTTCTATAAATAAATAACTGTATTTGATTTTGCAATAGTGTGGAATGAAAGTAAAATAGAAATCAAAACATAAAGCATTTAAATACAAGTACTTAAAAACTTTCTGGTGGATTGAACTTTTCCACCAGAGATATATATTAAGTAGAGAACTCTATGTTACAAAATATACACAGCTGCTTACAAGTTGAACTACAAGAACAGAGAAATTCTTTATAGATTTTGCCTTTTTTTTATTTCTCTGGTAATTGCTTACTTACTTGAATAGTTATATTTTCAACTTGCTACTCTTGGTTTATATATGACCAAGTGACATGATAAGAAGACAAACAAATAAGACAAAATGTTTCTAGTCTAACTTCATGCTACTTCACTTCACTTTCTAGCATCTTTAAATATCTTCAGTTTAGCATGTAAATGGAAATGCTTCTTTGTTCTCTAAACCCTTCAAATAGGCTGCCACATTCCATTTGCATAAAACCAACACATGTGATTGTCAAGTCACTATTAACCACTCTTTTAAATTTGATCATCCGTTGAAACTCAGATTGATCATCCGTTGAAACTCTGGTTGATCATCCGTTTGAACTGTGTTTGATCATCCATCGAGACTTATGTTGATCATCCGTTGAAAATTTGTGACTCATCTATTGAGACTGTCTTCTTGGAATTTAACTCCATTTCATTTATACTATATTACAAGGCATCTAATATTTACAATTAACCAACCTATCTTACATATCAATCTAGTAGTCAACATGACTTAAACATTCTATAACATCTAGTTCACTAAGCCAATTAAGTATGCAGAAATGTGCTACTAATCTTATTGTTACATAAACTACTCTTTCAACGGATGTTGAAATAATCATCCGTTGAAAGCTAAAAAATCACTTAACTAAAATCCACTTGGTGTTTTATTTAGGTTATCATCAAGTGCACAACATATTCTTAACACAAACGTGCAGCCCCATAGGTAACATTATTGAATGAAAAGGAACAAATATTGTTCTGAATCAAAAATGAAAATCCTTTCTTGTCCAAACAAGAAATCGAAATAATGTTTGTGCAAATCACAGGCACGTAAAAACAATTATCTAATTCTAAAACAAGCCCAGTGAGAAACGATAAACGATAAGTCCCTACAGCTAAAGCAGCAACCTTTGCTCCATTTCCAACTCGTAGGTCGACTTCTCCCTTTACCAATGTCCTACTTCCCTGCAGTTCCTGTACATATATACAAATGTGAGAACCACATCCAGTATCTAATACCTAAGATGTAGAAGTAGACAAATTGACTTCTATAACATAAATACTTGAATCAGAAGTAGCAACAACAACCTGCTTCTTCATCAGATCCTCCAAATAAGCATGAAAGTTCCTCTTCCAATGACCTGGTTTCTTGCAATAGTGACAATCACCAACCTTTGGAACACCACCTTTAGGCTTCAAAGATCAGGTTTCAGATTGGCATTAGATTTAGATCCCATCTTCCTCTTGCCTTTCCATTTACCTTTTCCTTTGGCCTTCCCCTTATTCACCATCAACATGGGAGCAGGGGATGCCTTTTGAACATTGGTCTCAGCAGTTTTTAACATAGACAACAATTCGGTGGGGTTCTTATCTATCTCATTCATATTGTAATTCATCATAAATTAAGAATAGTTGTTGTTTAAAGATTGTAAAATTAGATCAATCTGGTGCTCCACAGCAATCGGGGCACCCAATTTGGCAAGGTACTCAATATACCCTATCATCCTTAAAACATGCGGTCTAACTGGATCATGTTCTCCCTTCTTGCATGCATGCAACGATTTGAAAGTATCAAACCTCTCCTGAAGAGCCTGTCCTTCAAACATATGTTTAAGGTGCTCAATCAAATCGTAAGAATCCATATTCTCATGTTGTTTTTGAAGTTCAGCACTCATGGTCGCTAATATGAGACATTGAACATCCATGTCATCATCAATATGTTTCTGATAAACATTATGTTGAGCACGGGATGCTCCTTCAGGGAGAGGTGTAGGGCGAGGGATATCTATTACATAGAGCTTGCGCTCTTGTTTGAGGACAATCCTCAAGTTCTTCTGCTAGTCAAGGAAGTTTGTTCTTGTCAGCTTGTCCTTCTCAAGGACTGATCGCACAGAGAAGTTGTTTGAATTGCCATTTGATATCTACAATGTTTAAAATGCATAAGATAAATTAGTCTACAGATGATTATTAAATTATGTTCAAGTGATTATTCATATATATTCAAAATATATATCTCCCACTATTTTTATCAAATTAATAGCTCTAACTATTGATTCTGAATGAATATCTTCTATATACTTTCTAGTGAGCCAAGATCCAAATTTCACAACATTTTAGTTCAGCTTTGGCTTTACTCCTAAAACATGATTCAATAAGGTAGACAACATTTGTCAATTATGTCAATTATATCAACTTTATAACTCTTGGATAGTTTAGTGGAACAACATTTTTTCATATTATCCAATAAATGTCACCAAACTTTATGCCTCTAAGTTCACAATCCTATTGTGGTAAGCTCTAGGCTGGGGTCAAGCTGCCAGGTCAGCTCTAAAAAGAATATTTTTTTTCAGAAGACCATTCTTGTATTAAAATCTCAATTTAAAAACTACATATCATATCTGAACCAGTCTCTACCACTACTGTATTAAATGCAGTTCCAAAAGCATGTATCATATACATACTAATCATTCTCTATTTAACAGATCATGTCAATACACCATCTAGCCAAAAGTTTATATCACCATCTATAAACCAGACATCATGCATAACAAACAAATCGCATACTGATCAGCCATGGAAAAATATAATGTGCTAGTATCATCATATGCATATAAATCACGTGAATATACAGAAAACTCTATATAATAGTTCGATCATAAATTAACATAACAGCATGCATATAAATCTCACACATAAACGGTATCAATATACATACATGGCAGATCTGATTCATGCTTAATATATTGAAAAACTGTCAAAACACGTAACCAAATCATCCCATTATACACATAGCTATGATGCCATTTGTAGGGATTCAAGCAATAAAATGCAACAGAAAAATAAAAACTTTTGAATCCCTACCGCAGGATCTGTATATAATGACTGAATAATTATGGAGAATAGATGTTTACCTTAATAAAGCTTTCCTTCTGATCGTAATGGACGTTCTGATCTTGCTGAACCAACATAGTAACCCTCCTTTTGAAGATCTGCTCTCCAAGGTATCCACACGAACGTCCGATCGTCCAACAATCACCGGAGCCGGTACTAGACAATTTGGTTGCCTCTTTCTCTTTCTCTCCCTCTCTAGCCTCTCTAACATGTAGACTATTAAATGGCATTTATATCCACTTAAAATGCTTCGTAAAGGCTCGAATTGGTGTTTTGTACTCAAGTTATTTGTGTATTTGATGTGTTTTTGTAGTGTTTTGCATTTCAGGGCATAATCGGAAGCAGGAAAGGTTTTTATATTGTTGTTATGCTAGAAGAGTGTTAGGATGAAACCTCGGTCAAGTGCACAAAAGAAAACGGCAAGAAAAGGCAAGCAATTAAGTTTTTCCAGAGAGTCAGGGCGGCCGCGGCCAAGTCCAGGGCAGCCACGCCGGTTTAATAGAATGTTACGGCGGCCACGCCGCTTCAAAGAGCGGTCGCGCCGGGTCAAAATCCTGGAATCCTGATTTGATTAAAAGGCTGATTCTTTGGACTCCTGATCAGATGGGCTGCTATATAAAGATCTTTTAAAGACGTTTTCCAAAACAGAGACTAAGGAGAAGACGGCGAGGAGACCTGGGAGCACAAATACAACGAAGGAGAAGAAAAGCTTATTTTTACTTGTGATTCTTTGATTGAGTTATAATATTGGATGCTTGTTTTCTTGTTTGTAAAACCTATTACTCTTGATTATGTACTTTGATTATTTATTTAGTTTATAAAGACTTAGTTTATTGTACCATGCTTTCATCGGAACCCACAGTGATGATGAGTTCGGTTATGAACTAATCGTTATCATAGGGTTCTAATAGATTTACTTATGGATTTCAATAGTTTATTTGTTTCGATATCTTAGTGTGTGGTGATTGTATGATATCCTAGTATTGGTTGTGCATATTCTTCTTATGAGCGTCACGAACTTATAAGGTAGTATGTTAATCTCTATTGAAGCGACAATGAATTTAGAGGTTTAGAACTTTCCATGCTAGCATAGGTTTATGTATTTGTTATGCATGATTTGTAGGTAATTTTAATCATCTTATTTGCCTTGTATAATCACGATAGATAACTTGCGCATTAAACCTTTATGTTGTCAAATTCTACAGACATATAGGGTCTCAACATAATTGGTGTCTATTCAGCTTCAATCTCATTTGGGATGTCTGATAGTAGGGTATTCGCACAACGAAAGTTGGCGTTTACTAGTTTCATGTTATCTGATTAGTTGTCATCACCATTGCATGTTAAGGTTAAGAACAATGACATTGAATGTAGTAGTAATGAAGTTTGAATCCAATATTTGTCTCATATAAGTAATTCAACCTCAATTCTACTAGTTAATGTTATTTAGTATAATCTTTAAGTTAATCAAAACCAATTTGTTATTTATCTTAGCATTGAAAAATAGCCATAACATTGTTGCATAGGTGTATAGATTGAAGTTAACCTAAACCATTCTCTGTGGGAATGAACTAGAAAAAATTCTATATTACTTGCGAACGTGTATACTTGCGTGTAATTTTAGCGTGTATTTTCGCACTAACAAGTTTTTGGAGCCGCTGTCGGGGACTCAGTGTTAATTTTTAGTTTATGTCCTTGTCATTAGTGGTCGTTAAAGTTCACTGACTCATATATTTTACTTACTTGATGCTTGTTTATATTTCAGGTACTCTAGAGAGCGTTTATGCTAACGCGTTCTCGATCTCGCAAGAGAACACTGGATAAAGCGGATGAAGAAGTTGAAGTATTTGAAGGAGAATTCTTTATTGAAAAGAAAGTTGAAGAAGAATTTGTTATTGCAATGGGAGAACCAATAACGAATCTGAAGGCTTTGATGGATTACTCTCAACCGAATATCGATGATATTCAGTCTAGCATTGTCAGACCAGCCATCGCATGTAACACTTTTGAAATCAAGGATAGCACGATTCAGAGGATACATAATTCAGTTCAGTTTGGGGGTGCTTCTATAGAAGATCCTAACATGCACATCAGAGATTTCATCGAGATCTGCGACACTTTCAAGTTCAATAGAGTTTCTGAAGATGCTATAAAGCTAAGGCTTTTCCCGTTCTCTCTGAGGGATAAAGCTAAGAGCTGGTTACATTCTCTACCAGCAGGTTCTATCACCAAATGGGAAGATCTAGCTCAAAATTTTCTAACTAAATTCTTCCCTATAGCGAAGACAGCTACAATCAGGAATGCTCTCACTCAATTTGTGCAACAATCTGGAGAATCGTTGTGTGAGGCTTGGGATCACTACAAGGAGATACTTAGGAAGTGTCCTCATCATGGCATGCCCGACTGGATGATTATCAACTGCTTTTATAATGGCTTGGGAGCACAGTCTAGACCCATACTTGATGCAGCATTAGGTGGAGCTTTATGGGCTAGGAGCTACGATGAAGCTTATGAGTTCATTGAACTGATGGTTGCTAATGAATACTAGAACCCTTCTCAGAGACTATCTCAAGGCAAGGTAGCAGGATTTCTGGAGGTGGATGCAGCTACTGCTATAGCTGCTCAGCTTAAGGCTTTAACGATGAAGGTGGATTCTTTCGCTAATTATGGAGTTAATCAGATCACTAGTGTTTGTAAGCTTTGTGCTGGTGCGCATGAGATGGAGCAGTGTGCTATTTCTAGTGAATCAGCTAAGTTTGTGAGCAACTTTCAGAGGTCACAGCAACCAGTTCCAGCCATCTATCATCCCAACAACCGCAATCATCCTAACTTCAACTAAAGCAACAATCAGAATACGGTGCAAGACCCTTATCAGCAGTATGCAGCAAAGCAATTCAACCCTCCTGGTTTTCAACAACCGCAATATGCACCAAGACAACAACTCCAACTGTAACAATATAATGAAAAATCTGAATTAGAGGAATTGAGGCTCTTGTGCAAGAGCCAAGCGGTTTCTATTAAGACCCTGGAGAATCAAATTGGGTAGATTGCCAATGCTTTGCTGAATCGACAACCTGGAACACTCCCTAGGACACAGAAGTTCCAGGAAAGAAGGAAGCAAATGAGCAGGTTAAGGCAATTACATTGAGGTCTGGGAAGGTTGCACACCCTGAAAAATCTCAAGTTCCAGAAGATGAAGTTGTGGCTGAAGAAGATGTGCAGAAGGATGCAGAAGTGGAGACACGGAAGTAAACTGTGGAACACACTCCTCCTAAGGGTAATATAGGGGAGAAACAGGTCTATCCTCCACCTCATTTTCCTAAGAGGCTGCAGAAACAAAAGTTGGATAAGCAGTTTGCTAAGTTTCTCATGGTGTTCAAGAAACTTCATATCAACATACCTTTCGCTGAAGCTCTTGAACAAATGCCTAGCTATGCGAAGTTTATGAAAGGTATTCTCTCTCAGAAAGTGAAGCTCGATGACTTAGAAATCATTGCTCTTACGGAGGAATGCATTGCTGTGCTGCAACAGAAGTTGCCTCCGAAGCTTAAAGATCCTGGAAGCTTTACTATTCCTTCTACCATCGGAAACTTGTCGTTCGACAAGTGTTTATGTGATTTGGGAGCTAGCATCAATCTAATGTCTTTGTCTGTCTTCAAGAAGTTGGATTTATCTGATCCAAAGCCTACTTATATGTCCTTGTAGTTGGATGATCGTTCTATTATATATCCAAGAGGCATTGTGGAGGATGTCTTGGTCAAAGTGGACAAACTCATCTTTCATGCTGACTTTGTAATTCTTGATTTCGAGGAGGATAAAAAGATTCCCATAATCTCGGGAAGACCATTTTTGGCTACTAATTGAACCTTGATTGATGTGTAGAAGGGTGAGCACACTATGTGAGTACTGGATCGGGATGTGACTTTTAATATTTTCAATGCCATGAAATTCCTTACTGATAATGAGGAGTGCTTAAAAGTGGAATTGGTCGATTATGTGGTTACTTCAGAACTTGATCAAATGCTAAGGTCTGATGCCTTAGAGAAGGCCTTGATGGGGAATTCAGATAGTGAAGATGATGAAGGTGATGAGCAGTTGCAGTATTTGAATGCTTCTCCTTGGAAGTAAAGGCTGGATATGCCTTTTAAATCTCTTGAAATGTCAGAACTCAAAAATGTTGAGGGGCATCTCAAGCCTTCTATTGAGGAAGCTCCTACACTCGACCTTAAACCATTGCTTGAACACTTGAGGTATGCATTTATAGGTGATGCATCTACTTTGCCTGTTATTATTGCATCTGACATTTCAAGTAGTGATGAGGAAAGCTTTTGAGAATTCTGAGAGAGTTTAAATTGGTAATTGGATGGACTATAACAGATATCAAGGGAATCATCCCTTCTTATTGCATGCATAAAATTCTGCTAAAAGAATGGAGTAAGCCGAATGTTGAGCAACAAAGAAGGCTAAACCCGATCATGAAAGAGGTCATGAAGAAGGAAATTCTCAAGTGGCTAGATGCAGGGATCATTTATCCTATTTCTGACAGTTATTGGGTCAGCCAAGTTCAGTGTGCGCCAAAGAAAGGAGGCATCACCGTGGTCGCTAATAAAAAAATAAACTCATTGTTACTCAAGCAGTCACGGGGAGGAGAGTTTGCATGGATTACAAGAAGCTGGATAAGGCCACAAGGAAGTATCATTTCCCTCTTCCTTTTATTAATCAGATGCTTGACAGGTTGGCTGCGCATGAATACTATTATCTTCTGGATGGCTATTCGGGCTATAATCAGATCTGCATCACTCCAGAAGATCAGGAAAAGACTACCTCCACTTGTTCGTTTGGTACTTTTGCCTTCAGAAGAGTTTCTTTTGGGTTATGTGGTGCACCTGCCACATTTCAAAGATGCATGATGGCCATTTTCTCTAACATGATTGGTCAGAATGTGGAGGTGTTCATGGATGATTTTTCTGTGTTCGGGGATTCTTTCGACGAGTGCTTGCAAAATCTTGGCACAGTTCTTAAAAGGTGTGTTGAGACCAATCTGGTTCTCAACTGGGAGAAATGTCACTTTATGGTGCAGCAGGACATCATTCTTGGGCACAAGGTCTCCAGTAAGGGTCTTGAGGTGGACAAAGCCAAGGTGGGGGTCATTGAAAACCTTCCTCCACCAATTTTTGTTAAGGGGATTCGTAGTTTTCTTGGTCATGCGGGTTTCTATCGGCAGTTCATCAAGGACTTCTCTAAAATCTCTAAACCGTTGTGCAATCTTCTAGAGAAAGATGTCCCTTTCAAGTTTGATCATGAGTGTCTAGCTTCTTTTGAGAGCTTAAAGAAGAGTTTGATTACGGCACCTGTCATAATTACACCTGATTGGAATGAGCCTTTTGAAATGATATGCGATGCAAGTGACTATGCAGTTGGAGCAGTTCTTGGGCAAAGGAAGAACAATATATTTCATGTGGTCTACTATGCTAGTAAGACCCTCAATGCTGCTCAAATAAACTATACTACTATCGAGAAGGAACTCTTAGCCATTGTCTACGGTTTTGAGAAGTTTTGATATTATTTTCTTGGGACGAAGGTGACATTGTTCACTCATCACGCCGTGATTCGCTATCTCGTCTCGAAGAAGGACTCGAAGCCTAGACTGATTCGATGGGTTCTTTTACTTCAGGAGTTTGAGTTAGAGATCAATGATAGGAAAGGTATTGAGAATCAAGTTGCTGATCATCTCTCTCGGTTAGAAGATCCAAGTACAACTTCACAAGATAAGACATTGATAAATGAGTCTTTTCCCGATGATCAATTGTTTGGAGTCTTTTCCCGATGATCAATTGTTTGGGGTGCAGGAAGAGGAACCGTGGATCGCAGACATTGTGAACTACCTTGTGAGCAACATTATGCCTCCAAACTTATCTTCTGCTTAAAGGAAGAAGTTTCTTCACGAGGTAAAGTGGTACATGTGGGATGAACCATTTGTGTTTCGGCAAGGAGCTGACCAAATCATCAGGAGATGTATTTCGTACAGCGAGATGGAGGGTATCTTGCGAGACTGTGATTCGACTGTTTATAGAGGCCACTATGGTGGAGCAAAGACAGCAGCTCGTATCCTTCAAACAGGATTCTTCTGGCCTACATTGTTTAAGGATGCACATCAGTTCGTTTTAAAGTGTGATCAATGTAACGTCTAGGAAATCTACGTCTGTATTATATCATATTTATAATAAATTATGTGTGTTAATGTGTCATTTATGTGTAAGTATCTGTCAAACCCTAGTTGTTACGTGTTACGTGCATTCTGAGTCATTCCGGTATTTTTAAGATACTTTTCAGATATTTTATTTTGCATTTATCGCTTTCATTTCAAACGTTTTACGACCCGAACCATGATTTTAAAACAAGCATTTCAAATAAAATAATGGGCCTTATTTTTCATCAAACGGCTTTTATCATCGCATTATTCTGAACATCTATGCATTTTATAAACTTTCTCGTTTTGTGAAAAATGACTTTTCCGGGCCCCATTGGGTGTTAAAAATCCCACAAAAATCACATTTTTATTTTTATAAAATTATAGGACTTTCATTTATATTATTTCTTTGCATTTTTGCATTATTTACAATTTTTGGGAAATTTTGGCATATATATTGTATATATAAAATATTTATAAATTAAAATTTAATACTCAAATATTATAAAATTAGGGGCCTATTAATTTTAAAAAGTGTAGAATTAGGGCCTTAATTTTATTTAGGAGTATTAATTTTACTACTATAAATACCCTACTTTTTATTTAATTATTATTAATTATTACTAAAAATCAGAAATTAATTGATTTTCTCTGCAAACCGGGTCGGGAAGAACCAAGTCGGGTCGAGGAATTAAACTGTGATTTTGATCTGATTTCTTCACCAAATCAAGCAGTTCAAGTACTGAAATCAAAGGTTTTGATCTGTTCTTTCTATTTTTGATATTAATTTCATGTTTTAGTACATCATTTTTGATTTTCGATTTCTTGGGTTTATGTTCGAATTAGGCCTTTTTGATTTCAGGGTTATTTTGATGTTTTGATGATTGATATAGCCTTGTTAGATGATTTAGAGTTGACTCATGGTGTTTAATTGATTAAACGATATCTGTATCGTGATTCACGATTATTAGGGTTTATACTGAATTTTCAAATTATAACTCGATGTTTTATATGAATCTTTGGTTCCTGAAAGGTTAGGGCTTTGATTGTATATGTTCTTAGCTTTGATTTGCACTATAGAACGTTAAGTTTCGTTTACATAATCAAAAGATAGGATTTTGGCCGGAGTTTAGGTCGGTGTTTGATCGATTTTGGCCAGAGAAGGTGTTACAGGGATGATTTTGTTGAACAAATGGTTGGACTGAGTTGTTGATGTGATTTGCAATGAAAATCACCCAAAAACCGTACCAAACGGTGTTGATTTGGACCTGTAATTAATTCACCAAAATCCGGTGAAGTCGCCGGATTCTTGAAAAATCCGGTCATGTTCTTCATGACCCGGATTGTGACCCGGTTGACCCGTTTGATTAACCCGGGTTTGATCTGTTTCTGTCAGGATTTGATTTCTGACAGATGTTTCTGGGAATTAATTTTATTTTTATTTTATTTTAATTATAAAATCAGTTTTATTTATTTTATAAATAAATTAATTAATTAATTAATTGAGTTATAATATAAATAATTCTGAATTAATTTCTAAAAATCAGATTGAATTATTTTCTTAATTATTTATTAGTTATTGATCATTTATTAATTATTTAAAAATGATTAATTATTTTGATAATTAATCAAATAATTTTTAATAAATCATAATAAATTCATTTTAATTCCAAAAATTATAGAAAAATCATTTTTAATTCTGATTTTCCTTAAATAATTATTTAAAAATTATTTTAGGATTTTAAAAATTAGTAATAATTAATTATATAATAATAAATTGAATTATCAGGGTTTAATTGATAATAATTAGACCGTTAGTCCGATTCGAGTGAAACGAAAGCCCTTTGACTCAGAAAAATGAATTCTATCCATTAAAAATAATATTAAAGCCTAATTTATTATAGAAATTAGTTGACCTTGTTACTTGTTTGATTGTCAGTCGAAATGCATGCCGAGACGAATCCGAAAAATTCCGGAAAAATGGGAAACGAGTCAGATAACGATCAGTTGAGCGATCAGCGAGTCGATGTTGATTCTAAAAATTATTTAACTATAAAAATGACTACGTGCTTATGTGCTTATGTGTATTATGTGGTTAATCGAGTCTTACTTGTTAATAAATAATACATGAGTCAGTCATAAGCGCATGGGTAGACGTTAGGAACGTTGTGAAGTCGATTCAAGATGCAATTGAAGTACGAAATGACTAAATCAGTCTATTTCTCTAATAGAAGCTAATCCAGCCAGGCAGGTTGAGTCGGTAATAGACGAAGGTGATGCAGTTGCACTAAGTCGCGCAGAAGGCAAGTTTTTCCCCTATTCTACTTTCAGAATAGTGACATTACTTCAGATGCTTATCACGTTTGTAGCCTTTTGATTCTTGTGCATAATCACTGATATACACTTACTATTCCTTTATTCATATTTCATTTCGAGTCTTAATTTCTCAGTTTCCTTGAATTCTTGATTCATAATCATTGGTTACACATTGATATTGATATATTCTGGTGATTAGAATATATCAAAGCATACCGATTGTTCCGGTTGCTAAGCGATGGACTGGATAATGATATTTTGGGGATTGAGTATGTCTTATTCATGAGGACCGGGATATGACTGGTGCCTCGATATGGGCCGTAGTGCCTGGGTACCCGACTGGATCTATATATGGAGATATAGATCTGCATTATATTCTGACTGATCAGCAGAATATAGATGTGAACTTGTGTGTCCAGTTTAGTTCATTTATACTCGCCAGTGATGACCTTCTTTCTATTCTCATGGGGTTATATCTTTGCAGATATACCCGGGATTGCGGTTTCGTTTAAATTGCCTTAACACTGTCTATATTTTGTGGACTTGTTGAGCAATTTTTGGCTCACCCTTTTTGTTGTTATTCACCTTATTGTTTTCAGTTAAGAAGGAATATGAAACCCATCAGGACTCGAGTGGTAAAGAAGCGGGTCAAGCCTCGGGATCCTCTCATACCCAAGGTGTTGATCCCAATCCAGGAAGAAAGTTTTGAGTTGCCGGAGCAGGTGGAGTGTAGTTAATTAGTGTATGTGTGTTTGAATAAAAGATGAACTTAGTTTTAAAATTGAATAGACAATGGTTTGTAATAAAAAGAGTTTGTGAGATTCTGAATTTTGGGTTGTAATAAAGTAGTTAGAGGTTCTTGTTTTTATACTTCAACCTAAAAAGATCCTGGTTAGTGTTAAAGGGGTTTAGTTTCATTTCTTTATTAATTGTTAATCAGATTGTACATGTTTAGAGATTAGCTAGTAACCCCCAGACTTATTGATAAGTGGATTTTATATCCAATTGGAACGCTTTATTACAAGCTTAAATTGGTGTTTTAGACTCAAGTTGTTGGTATTTTGATGTGTTTTTGTGTTATTGTATTTCAGGTATCAGTTAAATGAAAAAAAGAGCTTTTAAAGGAAATATGATGAAAAGTGATCAGAATTGGAAGCCAAGGCCATTGTCAAGTTATAGAGAATCTCAATAGCTTCGCGTAGGCAGTTGAATCGCCTAATTCTGACGAGTAGAACTCAAGTTATGGTCAAAACAAGATTCATCAGAATATTTTTCCGCTGAGCGCCCGCTCAGCAGAGCTGAGCGCCCGCTCAGGAGAGCTGAGCGGCCGCTCAGGAGGCGGCTGGTCGCTGATTTCGCTGAAAAAGCCTTTTTGAGTAGAATTTGACGATTTTAAGGGTCCAGGTCCACTAGGGGCGTATATATACTTAAAAAAAAAGGTTTTCATCATCCGGGAAGATTGGGATACCAAGGAGAAGACCTAGAAGCACAGAACAACTCCGAAAAAGAAGATCTTGTTTTCAACTTGTGATTCTTTGAATTAGTTGTAACTTTGGATGCTCGTTTTCGTTCTTGTTGAACCTAGATCTCGTTTATTCGTACTTTTATTATTATTTAGTTTATTAAGACCTTGTTTATACCATGCTTTCATTGGAACCCATGGTGACGATGAGTTCGATTATGGGCTAATCGTTGTCATGGGATTCTAGCGGATTTACTTATGGATTTCAATAGTTAATTGTTTCGATATCTTGGTGTGTGGTGATTGATTGATATCCTAGTATGGTTGTGCTTATTCGTCTTATGTTCATAGCTAACATATAAGATAGCGTGTTAATCTCTATTGAAGCGACAGTGAATATAGAGGTTTAGAACTTGCCATGCTAGCATAGGTTCTTGTATGTGTATACATGATTCGTAGGTAACTCTAACCGTTTTACTTTCCCTATGTAATCAAGATAGATAACTTGTACTTAAACTGTTATGTTGTCAAATTCTATAGACATATAGGGTCTCAATATAATTGGTGCCTATTCAGCTTCTATCTCTTTTGTGGATGTCTGGTAGAATGGTATTCGTGCAATGAAAGTTGGCGTTTATCAGTTTCGTGTTATCTGATTAGAGTCATCACCATCACATGCTAAGGTTAAAAACAATAAGGCTATTGAATGAAGTATTTAATGAAGTTAGGATCCCATGTTTGTCATATATAGTAATTCAACTTCAATTCTCTTAGTTAATGTTATTTAGTATAATCTCTTAGTTTAATAAAAACCCAATTTGTTATTTGTCTTAGCATTGAGCGATAACCATACATTGTTGCATAGGTGCATAAATTGAACTTAACCTAAACCAGTCTCTGTGGGAACGAATCTGATTTATATCTTATACTACTTGCGAACGCGTATACTTGCGTGAATATTAGCGCGTGTTTTCGCACTAACAAGTTTTTGGCGCCGCTGCCGGGGACTCGGTGTTAATTTTTAGTTTATGTGCTTGTCATCAGTGGTCGTTAAAGTTCACTGACTCGGATTCTTTTACTTTCACGGTTTATTTGTTTGTGTTTCAGGTACTCATTACAATGGGAGATCCAGCAGCACGAATGAAAGCCTTGATGGATTTTTCTCAACCCAAGATCAATGACATTCAATCTAGCATTGTCCGGCCAGCTATCACAGCTAATATCTTTGAGATCAAGCCTGGCATAATTCAATGGGTATAGACTTCAGTCCAGTTTGGGGGTTCTCCAACGGAAGATCCCAATACACACATTAGGGATTTCATTGAAATATGCGACACCTTCAAGTTCAACGGTGTTTCTGAAGATGCTGTGAAGCTGAGACTGTTCTCATTCTCTCTGAAGGACAAGGCTAAGAGCTGGTTACACTCTCTACCAGCTGGTTCGATTACTACTTGGGAAGATCTTGCTCAGAAGTTTCTTACTAAATTCTTCCCTATGGCGAAGACAGCTGCACTCAGGAATGCTATTACTCAATTTGCGCAGCAAACGGGAGAATCGCTAAGTGAAGCTTGGGAGCGCTACAAGGAGATGCTTAGGAAGTGTCCTCATCATGGAATTCCTGATTGGATGATCATCACTTATTTTTACAATGGGTTGGGAGCACAGTCCAGACCCATGCTCGATGCAGCATCAGGCGGAGCATTATGGGCAAAGAGCTATAAGGAAGCTTATGATCTAATTGAACTAATGGCTGCTAATGAATATCAGTATCCAACCCAGAGATATCCACAGGGCAAGGTAGCAGGAGTTCTTGAAGTGGATACAGCTACAGCTATCACTGCTCAACTAAAGGCGTTGTCTATGAAGATCGATTCTCTGGCTAACTATGGTGTTAAGCAGATAATTAGTGTTTGTGATCTGTGTGCAGGTCCGCATGCGACAGAACAATGCGCTATATCTAGCGACTCAGCTCAGTTTGTGAGCAACTTTCAGAGATCGCAGTAACCAGTTCCAGACACTTATTATCCTAACAACTGGAATCATCCTAACTTCAGCTGGAGCAACAATCAGAATGCGATGCAACAGCCATTCCAGCAGTTTGCAAATAAGCTATTTAACCCTCCTGGTTTTCAGCAACAATTTACACCAAGACAACAACTCCAACTTCAACAACAAACTAATGATGCAGGTCTATCTTCGAATGAAAAATATGAATTGGAGGAGTTGAGGCTTATGTACAAAAACCAGGCTCTTATATGCCAAAGCCAGGCTGTTTCTATCCAGAATCTGGAGAACCAAATAGGGCAAATTGCTAATGCCTTATTGAATCGACCACCAGGAACGCTTCCTAGTGATACAGAAACAAATCCAGGCAAGAGGGAAGTTGAAGAACAGGTGAACGCCATCACCTTAAGGTCTGGAAAGGTCACAAGCCCCCAAGTTCAGCAAGACGAAGAGCCAGAAAAATCTCAAGATTCAGAAAATGCAGTTGTGGCTGAAGAAGATGTGCAGAAGGAAGTAGAGGTGGAACCAAGGAAGACTACTGTGGAACACACTCCTCCTGAGGGTAATACAGGGGAGAAACAGATTTATCCTCCACCTCCTTTTCCTAAAAGGCTGCAGAAGAAAAAGCTGGATAAGCAGTTTAAGAAATTTCATGAGGTGTTCAAGAAACTTCATATCAACATACCTTTCGATGAAGCTCTTGAACAGATGCCTAGCTATGCGAGGTTTATGAAAGGTATTCTCTCTCGGAAAGTGAAGCTCGATGACTTAGAGACCGTTGCTCTAACGGAGGAATGCAGTGCTGTGCTACAACAGAAGTTGCCTCCGAAGCTTAAAGATCCTGGAAGCTTCACTATTCCTTGCACCATCGGAAACTTGTCGTTCGACAAGTGTTTATGTGATTTAGGAGCTAGCATCAATCTGATGCCCTTATCTATCTTCAAGAAGCTTGGTCTGCCTGAGCCGAAACCAACATACATGTCATTGCAACTAGCTGACCGTTCCATCGCTTATCCACGAGGTATAGTGGAGGATGTCTTGGTCAAGGTGGATAAACTCTTCTTCCCTGCTGACTTTGTAATTCTTGATTTCGAGGAAGATAAGAAGATTCCCATTATCTTGGGAAGACCATTCTTGGCTACAGGCCGAACTATGATCGATGTGCAAAAAGGAGAGCTTTCGATAAAGGTTTACGATCAAAAGGTCACTTTTAATGTGTTCAAGGCAATAAAGTTACCCACAGAAAAAGAAGAGTGCTTTAAAATAGAGCGGGTCGACTCAGTTTTTGAAGATGAAGGAGGAGTAGAGCAACTGCAGGTTTTGAATGCACCTCCGTGGGAGAAGAAGTTGGATATGCCATTCGATTCTCTTGGGTTAGCAGAGCTGAAAATATCTCAGGAGCGTTTTGAACCATTTACACAAGAAGCTCCCATACTTGAGCTCAACCGACAGCCAGATCACTTGAGTTATTCATTCTTAGGTGCACCCCCTGACAAGGGGTTGGGATATATCTTTAATGATATAGAGGGTAGCCGAACGGATCCTCCAGTGCCTATAGAGGGTTCTTCTTATGTGCAGCAGGTAGTTGATAGGATTGGTGTTGGTGACGAGTAGTACAGGCGAGTAATTAGGCGTATGGAGGCCATGCATGACATTCACCGTCATTTTACTGAAGATTTGACACACGCTTTCGGTACTATTTTCCGAGACACTAGTGGCGAGGTTGATTGGCCACCTGATCCTCCACCCGAAGAGGGTGATCTTTCCGATGACTAGGTATGCCTGAAATCCTTATTATTACTTTCAATGAGGACATTGAAAATTTTAAGTTTGGGGGTGATAATGTAAGGATTAGTAGTGTGTATCCATATAGATTCATATAGATTCATGTTGCATGTTTAGTTGTAGTTCATTCATATTTTTGTATGATTGTTCATTTAGGACATATTTGTTTGTTTTTATGTAATTTCATATAGTTGCATTTGCATGCATATTTAGCATGATCCCTTAAGATGAACTATGATATTTGATAAGTTGATGTTGATTTGAGTGTGGTGATGAGGAATAGAGGGATGTTTAAGTCTTAATGAATTGATTTGCATGCCAGAAATAAATATTTTCACAAAGTCTTATAGGGTTACTTTTGATCTAGATCATGATCATACTTGTTTATTGTTGAGATTTAATCACTTGGTTATATTTAGAATTTGTGATATTCTCGTAGTGACGTAAAAACACTGATTTTTTTTTATCTGGAGAAAAACTTGGATTTCATTGCTAGTTGTTGTAAGGCTAGGTGTCAAATGGCTAGTAGCCGGCTCATATTTTTATGAGTAGTCTAGGGTTGAATGAGATGGAGCGAAACGCACTCATTCAGAAATTATTGAAAAAAAAGGAAAAAAAAAGAAAAAAGAGAAAAAAAAAGAAAGAAAAAAAGTATGTGTTAATGCACAATTGATCAAGAGTGAGCTCTTTAATACTCGAGTTATTAAGTTCTAGGGGACTTTGTGCCTAGTGACCTAAGGCTTTTATAGTCTGGGATCCGCTAACCTAACGCTCGCTACATGGGTATTATTGTATAAGTCTTTTGGGACCTCATTCATTGCACGATCAAATAAGCATCTTTGCTATGTGTTCAATAATAGTGTGAATCCTTGTATAACTCTAGTAGAAAGGAGGTGTTGTGAGTCATAATACGTTTATTGTCTATTCTGTTTATAAACTTTTGATTGTTTCAATGATAGATAAGTTAGGGTTATTGATCTAGTATCAAGAGTATATCTGTTAAGCATCCACACACACACGTTTCTGGTTTGTGAGTTGGTTTGTGGGATTTATTCAAACTCTGTTTCAAGTTATTGCATTCTTAGAGGCATTGGCTTATTCATTTGGTTATGGTTATTCTGAGGGGATCGATTGCATTGTCATTTAGTTGCATTCACGTAGTTGCATTCATGCATTAGGTTTGTTTTGTAGTTTTGAGTCTGTTTATGCTTGAGGACAAGCATCGATTCAAGTTTGGGGGTGTGATAAGTGGATTTTATATCCACTTGGAACGCTTTATTACAAGCTTAAATTGGTGTTTTGGACTCAAGTTGTTGGTATTTTGATGTGTTTTTGTGTTATTGCATTTCAGGTATCAGTTAAATGAAGAAAAGAGCTTTTAAAGGAAATATGATGAAAAGTGATCAGAATTGGAAGCCAAGGCCATTGTCAAGTTGTAGAGAATCTCAATAGCTTCGTGTAGGCAGTTGAATCGCCTAATTCTGACGAGTAGAACTCAAGTTATGGTCAAAACAAGATTCATCAGAATATTTTTCCGCTGAGCGCCCGCTCAGCAGAGCTGAGCGCCCGCTCAGGAGGCGGCTGGTCGCTGATTTCGCTGAAAAAGCCTTTTTGAGTAGAATTTGACGATTTTAAGGGTCCAGGTCCACTAGGGGCGTATATATACTTAAAAAAAAGGGTTTTCATCATCCGGGAAGATTGGGATACCAAGGAGAAGACCTAGAAGCACAGAACAACTCCGAAAAAGAAGATCTTGTTTTCAACTTGTGATTCTTTGAATTAGTTGTAACTTTGGATGCTCGTTTTCGTTCTTGTTGAACCTAGATCTCGTTTATTCGTACTTTGATTATTATTTAGTTTATTAAGACCTTGTTTATACCATGCTTTCATTGGAACCCATGGTGACGATGAGTTCGATTATGGGCTAATCGTTGTCATGGGATTCTAGCGAATTTACTTATGGATTTTAATAGTTAATTGTTTCGATATCTTGGTGTGTGGTGATTGATTGATATCCTAGTATGGTTGTGCTTATTCGTCTTATGTGCGTAGCTAACATATAAGATATCGTGTTAATCTCTATTGAAGCGACAGTGAATATAGAGGTTTAGAACTTGCCATGCTAGCATAGGTTCTTGTATGTGTATACATGATTCGTAGGTAACTCTAACCGTTTTACTTGCCCTATGTAATCAAGATAGATAACTTGTGCTTAAACTGTTATGTTGTCAAATTCTATAGACATATAGGGTCTCAATATAATTGGTGCCTATTCAGCTTCTATCTCTTTTGTGGATGTCTGGTAGAATGGTATTCGTGCAATGAAAGTTGGCGTTTATCAGTTTCGTGTTATCTGATTAGTGTCATCACCATCACATGCTAAGGTTAAAAACAATAAGGCTATTGAATGAAGTATTTAATGAAGTTAGGATCCTATGTTTGTCATATATAGTAATTCAACTTCAATTCTCTTAGTTAATGTTATTTAGTATAATCTCTTAGTTTAATAAAAACCCAATTTGTCATTTGTCTTAGCATTGAGCGATAACCATACATTGTTGCATAGGTGCATAAATTGAACTTAACCTAAACCAGTCTCTGTGGGAACGAATCTGATTTATATCTTATACTATTTGCGAACGCGTATACTTGCGTGAATATTAGCGCGTGTTTTCGCACTAACACTTATACCCCGGGTCTGGAGGGCGTTACAGGTTTGGCATCAGAGCTGTAGATTTGGTCCCTGAAAACAAGAACATTAGGGTTAAGATAAGATAGGGAGATCACATAGGATATGAATAGTCAAATAGGAAAAGTGGTGTTAGGATTTAGGTCAGATTAGAATAAGAAAGTATAAATCTTAGGATTGTTCAATGAACTTTCTTCTTTCTTTGGTATATTATTAGATGGCGTCTTCAGGATATTTGGCTTCTTCGGAGAGGACAGTCACCGGGCCAGCAGCACCAGTTATACCTCCAGTATCTGACTACATGTTTCCTCCTCTACCACCTCCACCACCATTTCCACAGGAGCCAGTGCTACCAGTACAGGGGATAGCCCAGGACCTTATAGAGATGTTCGATCCATTTAAGTTTTTTGAGCCGATGGTTCCTTTACCAGTTGAGCATCAATTTATATCGGGGATTGAGCCAGAGTTACCACCACTCCCAATGTTACCTCCTATACCAGTGCATGCCCCAGAGCCGGACATAGTTCAGATGATTCCTGTCGAGGGGATGGGAGAGCATAATGTGGATTTACAGTTGGGATTACCATAACAGGGTGCAGGTATACCGAGGGTTCCGTCACAGGAGTCAGTGGGTCAGGTTGCACAGCCGTATATGGTACCATACCATGAGTACAGGGTTATGAGGGATGATGTGGAGTATTGGAGAGCACAGTGTCGAGAGATTATGCATTTGTTTGACCAGAGGGACAGAGGACCGTTAGCGGCCCTATAGCCGGATTACTTTATGAGACAGAGATTACAGTCGATTTTGATGAGTGCCACTTGGGAGCTCGATGATTTGACCCATGAAGGACCACCTTCTTTCGCAGAGTTCTACAGGATATTCCGCTTGGCATAGACTTTGGTCCAGGCACTTAGGGAGGAGCTGAGGCATATTCCGCCTGGGTTTTGAGACAGTGACTTTGGAGTGCAGATGTATATAGATGCAGCATAGTATAACATAGTGAGTAGTGTGTATGTATGTAGTAGTAGTTTAACCTGTAGTAGTAGTTTGACTGATAGTAGTTAGTGTGACTTTTAGCCGTGGGGATAACCAGCAGAGCGAGACTTTTTGTATTAAGAATTTACACCTGAGGCTGGTGTTATATATATAAATGAACTTGTTTAAATTTCTTTTATTTAAATTTTAGTCTTTACAGTTTTACAGCATTTATCTTCACTTTATTATTTTACAGCTTTTCATATTATAAATTATGTTGAAAAAAAAAAGAAAAAAAAGAGATAGAAAAGAACAAACATTTTATTTAACTGTTTACATTTCCTGTTTTTATATTAAGAAACTGTTTTCTTTATTCGAACCATGTTGTTAATACAGGATAAATTGTTTTCTTACCTACTGTCAATTATTTATTAAACTGTTAAAGAAATATCACTTGTTTTATTATCAGAAGATGGCACCAAGAAGAAAGACTAGGACTGAGACTTCTAACAGTAATTCCGAAGCACAGACTAATGAGACCATGAACCAAATGTTCCATCTGATGCAACAACAGATGGTAATGATGCAGCAACAGATGCATCATCAGCAGCAACAGATTCAACAACAAATGTTATAACAGCCAATTCGTCCTGAGCCTCAGATACCACCAGCATTACCTGTTATTACTTTCAAGCAATTTCAGTCGGTTAAACCTCCAGAATTTGAGGGGTCCACTGATCCTATTAAGGCTACCACCTGGTTGAAAGAAATAGAGAAAGCATTTGCGCTAGTCAAGGTAGGTGAAGAGCAGAAAACTGACTTTGCTAGTTACTTGGTGAAAGGAGAGGTAAATTATTGGTGGGAATCTGAAAAGGATTTAGAGGGTGAAGATGTTATTGCATGTGATAGGTTTAAAGAATTGTTCTTAGAAAAGCATTTTTCTCGCTACGTGAAAAACCAAATGCAGATTAAGTTTTTGGAACTGAAGCAGGGAAATATGTCCGTAGCAGAGTATGAGGCCAATTTTACTGAGTTGGCTAGGTTTGTTCCAGGACAGGTTGATACTGAAGAGAAGCTAGTTCAAAGGTTTCAAGAAGGATTACGACCGTAGATCCGTGGACAAGTTGCAGTTTTTGAATTAATAACATATACCACCGTAGTCCAAAAAGCTTTGATTATTGAAGGGGAAAGTGAAAGATCTCAGCAAGATAAAGGACATGGAAGTTTCCAAGACCGCTCCAGCAGAAAACCGGGATTTCAAGCCCAGAAAAATTTGAATTTCAAAAGGATAGGACAAGGTACCCAGAAAACAGGTAATCGTTTCCAAGCCCCCAGCCAGCAGGGAATGGTCAGAGTCCCAGTGCCGTATTGCAAGACATGTAATCAAAAACATACCGGCTTATGTATCAAAAAGGATGTGATATGTTACCGATGTAAGTAGAAAGGACATTATTCTAATGAATGTCCAGTGGGAAAAACAGCGGAAATTACTTGCTTCCAGTGTGGAAAGAAAGGGCATATTGCTAGAAATTGCAAAGGACCAGCCATGGCAGCCAGTATTCCAAGAGTGTTGGCATTACCTCCGCCGCCACAGAGTCCGAGTGTAATCGCAGGTACGCTTTTGGTGAATTTCGTAAGTTCAAAAGTATTAATTGATTCTGGAGCTACTCACTCATTTATTTCTGAAGAATTCCTTGATAAGTTACATTGCGAAATCGAGTGGTTGGGCGAAACGTTAATTATAAAATTAGCGAATGACGACCAAGTTCCAGTAGATCGAGTATGTCCTGCATGTGATATAAAAATATCCAGATATCATTTTTCGGTAGACTTGATTCCTTTTAAGCTAGGAGAGTTTGATGTCATTTTGGGAATGGATTGGTTAGCGTGTCATAATGCTCAGATCGATTGTGCAAATAAGAAAGTCAAATTGCAAACTGCGGAAAATGCAACGGTAATGTTCAAGGGCAAAAAACAGCGGAAGAAATTTTTAACAGTGATGTGACCAAATGATTGCTTCGATAAGGATGTGAGATGTACATAGCTTACGTATTAGATACTAAAAAGGGAAGTCATAAACTAGAAGACATTCCAGTTGTATGTGAGTTCCTGGACGTCTTTCCAGACGAGCTTCCAGAGTTATCGCCAGATCGAGAAATTGAATTCACGGTTGATCTAGCACCAGGTACAGAACCAGTTTCGAAAGCTCCATATCGAATGGCTCCAGTCGAGATGAAGGAATTGTCAATGCAATTGCAAGATCTGCTAGACCGAGGCATCATATGACCCAGTGTATCCCCATGGGTGCACCGGTATTGTTCATGAAGAAGAAGGATGGAAGTATGCGATTATGCATTGACTAAGGGAATTGAATAAGCTAACTATCAAGAACAAGTATCCTTTACCGAGAATCGATAATTTGTTCGATCAACTAAAAGGAGCCGCATGGTTTTTGAAGATAGATTTGTGATCAGACTATCATCAATTGAAAATTAAAGCCGAAAATATTCCCAAGACTGCGTTTCGTACGAGATATGGACATTACGAGTTTCTTGTAATGGCATTCGGTTTGACTAACGCGCCAACAATATTCATGGATCTAATGAATAGGATATTCAAGAAATACTTGGACAAATTTGTGATCGTATTTATTGATGACATCTTGATTTACTCAAGGACAGAAGAAGAGCATGTTGAGCACTTGAGGATAGCTTTGGAAATTTTGAGGAAAGAACAACTGTATGCGAAATTCTCGAAATATGAATTTTGGTTGAGAGAAGTACAATTTCTAGGGCACATCATTAGTAAAGAAGGCATCCAAGTCGATCCAGCAAAGATTGAAGCTGTGTTGAATTGGGAAAGACCAAAGATACCGCCAGAAGTTCGAAGTTTTTTGGGATTGGCAGGATATTATAGAAGATTTGTCAAATATTTTGCGAAAATAGCAACGCCGTTGACCAAGTTAACTCGAAAAAGTGAAAAGTTCGCATGGAATGATAAATGTGAAGAAAGTTTTCAAGAGCTGAAGAATCGGTTGGTAACTGCACTGGTACTCGTATTGCCAGATGAGCATGGGAATTTCGTCATTTACAGCGATGCTTCGTATCGCAGATTAGGATGTGTATTGATGCAGCACGGTAACGTTATTGCATATGCTTCGAGACAGCTCAAACCTCATGAACAGAAATATCCTACTCATGACCTGGAATTAGCAGCGATCGTATTTGCGTTGAAACTTTGGAGACACTATCTCTATGGTGAGAAATGCGAAATCTACACAGATCATAAAAGTCTGAAGTGCATTTTCACGCAAAAGGAGCTGAACATGAGACAACGTCGATGGCTGGAATTAATTAAGGATTACGATATTATGATCAGTTATCATCCAGGGAAAGCAAATGTTGTGGCAGATGCGCTTAGCAGGAAAGAAAGATTGAATTTGTTAACTTCATGCGAAGAATTAGCCAAGAAATTTGATAGGTTATAAATCGAAATTCGTGTTCCCAATGAATCTACAGAAGCTATCTATGCTATGATTTTTCAACCAGAGTTGCTAGAAAAGATTCGCCGCTATCAAGAAGAAATGATGAGTCAGGATGACGACTTAACGGGAGAAGAAATCACAATTCAGAAGGATAATAAAGGAATTCTATGCTTTGCATCGAGAATCTGGATCCCTAACGTGGCAAAACTAAAAGAAGAGATATTGCGAGATGTGCACAGCTCAAGATATTCCATTCATCCAGGGAGTACAAAAATGTATCGCGATCTGAAGGAAAACTTTTAGTGGCCGAATATGAAGAAGGAAATAGCAGAATGGGTAAGTAAATGCTACACATGCCAGCGGGTCAAAGCGGAACATCAACGTCCGAGCGGATTATTACAACCGTTATATATTCCAGAATGGAAATGGGAACATTTAGCGATGGATTTTGTGGTAGGACTACCATGGACTAAAGCAAATCATGATGCGATATGGGTGATTGTTGACAGACTCACGAAGTCGGCACATTTTCTACCGATTAATGAAAGATTTTCACTCGACAAGCTAGTACACTTATATCTCAAAGAAATTGTGATGCGACATGGAGTTCCAATATCTATAGTGTCTGATCGAGATCCCCGTTTCAACTCAAGATTTTGGAGACAATTTCAAGAATGTCTTAGAACAAAATTAAACATGAGTACCACGTATCATCCGCAAACCGATGGGCAAAGTGAAAGAACTATCCAAACGATTAAAGATATGCTACGAGTTTATGCGATTGATTTCGAAGGCAGTTGGGATGAACATTTACCTTTGGTGGAATTTTCTTACAACAATAGTTACCACGCAAGCATTGGAATGCCACCGTACGAACCATTATACGGAAGAAAATGCAGATCACCAGTACATTGGGATGAAGTTGGAGAACGCAAGATTTTGGGTCCAGAATTAATCCAACAAACTAAAGAAAAGATCGAACTTATTCGAAAATGATTAGATGCAGCACAAAATAGGCAACACAAATATGCAGATCAAGCACGGAAAGATATGGATTATCAGGAACGAGAACACGTATTACTCAAAATATCGCCATGGAAAGGATTGACCAGATTTGGCAACAAGGGTAAATTGAAATCACGATACGTCGGACCGTTTGAAATTTTGAAGAAAGTGGGAAAAGTTGCGTACGAATTAGCTTTACCGCCTCATATGCAACATATTTATAATGTGTTTCAAGTATCGATGCTTAAGCGATATAATCCTGATTCTAGGCATGTAATCGAGTATGAACCGATAGATATCCAACCTGATTTGTCTTTTGTAGAACAGCCGGTAAGAATTTTAGATCGGCGAGAGAAAGTTTTAAGAAATAAGTCTGTATCTTTAGTGCGAATTTTGTGGAGAAATCCTATGGTTGAAGAATCAACCTGGGAACTCGAGAGTGAAATGTTAGAAAAATATCCTTCCTCAATTATTCTCATAGTAAGATTCTGAGGACAGAATCCTATTAAGGGGGGAAGGATGTAACGTATGGGAAATCTACGTCTGTATTATATCATATTAATAATAAATTATGTGTGTTAATGTGTCATTTATGTGTAAGTATCTGTCAAACCCTAGTTGTTACGTGTTACGTGGATTCTGAGTCATTACGGTATTTTTAAGATACTTTTCAGATATTTTATTTTGCATTTATCGCTTTCATTTCAAACGTTTTACGACCCGAACCATGATTTTAAAGCAAATATTTCAAATAAAATAATGAGCATTATTTTTCATTAAACGACTTTTATCATCGCATTATTCTAAACATCTAGGCATTTTATAAACTTTCTCATTTTCTGAAAAATGACTTTTCCGGGCCCCATTGGGTGTTAAAAACCCCACAAAAATCACATTGTTATTTTTATAAAATTATAGGACTTTTATTTATATTATTTCTTTGTATTTTTGCATTATTCACAATTTTTGGGAAATTTTGGCATATATTTTGTATATATAAAATATTTATAAATTAAAATTTAATACTCAAAAATTATAAAATTAGGGGCCTATTAATTTTAAAAAGTGTAGAATTAGGGCCTTAATTTTATTTAGGAGTATTAATTTTACTACTATAAATAGCCTAATTTTTATTTAATTATTATTAATTATTAACTAAAAATCAGAAATTAATTGATTTTCTCTGCAAACCGGGTTGGGAAGAACCAAGTCGGGTCAAGGAATTAAACTGTGATTTTGATGTGATTTCTTCACCAAATCAAGCAGTTTAAGTACTCAAATCAAAGGTTTTGATATGTTCTTCCTATTTTTGATATTAATTTCATCTTTTAATGCATCGTTTTTTATTTTCGATTTCTAGGGTTTATGTTCGAATTAGGCCTTTTTGATTTCAGGGTTATTTTGATGTTTTGATGATTGATATAGCTTTGTCAGATGATTTACAGTTGACTCATGGTGTTTAATTGATTAAACGATGTCTGTATCATGATTCACGATTATTAAAGTTTATACTAAATTTTCAAATTACAACTCGATATTTTCTGTGAATCTTTGGTTCCTGAAATGTTAAGGCTTTGATTGTATATGTTCTTAGCTTTGATTTGCACTATAGAACGTTAAGTTTCATTTACAGAATCAAAAGATAGGATTTTGGCCGGAGTTTAGGTCGGTGTTTGATCGATTTTGGCCGGAGAAGTTGTTACATGGATGATTTTGTTGAATAAATGGTTGGACTGAGTTGTTGATGTGATTTGCAATGAAAAGCACCTAAAAACCGTACCAAACGGTGCTGATTTGGGCCTGTAATTGATTCACCGGAATCCGGTGAAGTCGCCGGATTCTGGAAAAATCCGGTCATGTTCTTCATGACCCGGATTGTGACCCGGTTGACCCGTTTGGTTAACCCGGGTTTGATCTGTTTCTGTCAGGATTTGATTTCTGACAGATGTTTCTGGGAATTAATTTTATTTTTATTTTATTTTAATTATAAAATCAGTTTTATTTATTTTTTATAAATTAATTAATTAATTATTTAATTAATTGATTTATATTATAAATAATTCTAAATTAATTTCTAAAAATCAGATTGAATTATTTTCTCAATTATTTATTATTTATTTATTAGTTATTGATTATTTATTAATTATTTAAAATTGATTAATTATTTTGATAATTAATCAAATAATTTTTAATAAATCATAATAAATTCATTTTAATTCCAAAAATTATAGAAAAATCATTTTTAATTCTGATTTTCCTTAAATAATTATTTAAAAATTATTTTAGGATTTTAAAAATTAATAATAATTAATTATATAATAATAAATTGAATTATCAGGGTTTAATTGATAATAATTAGACCGTTAGTCCGATTCGAGCGAAACGAAAGCCCTTTGACTCAGAAAAATGAATTCTATCCATTAAAAATAATATTAAAGCCTAATTTATTATAGAAATTAGTTGACCTTGTTACTTGTTTGATTGTCAGTCGAAATGCGTGCCGAGACGAATCCGAAAAATTCCGGAAAAATGGGAAACGAGTCAGATAACGATCAGTTGAGCGATCAGCGAGTCGATGTTGATTTTAAAAATTATTGTAACTATAAAAATGACTATGTGATTATGTATATTATGTGGTTAATCGAGTCTTACTTGTTAATACATAATACATGAGTCAGTCATAAGCGCATGGGTAGACGTTAGGAAATGTTGTGAAGTCGATTCAAGATGCAATTGAAGTACGAAATGACTAAATCAGTCTATTTCTCTAACAGAAGCTAAGCCAGCAAGGCAGGTTGAGTCGGTAATAGACGAAGGTGACGCAGTTGCAGTAAGTCGCACAGAAGGCAAGTTTTTCCCCTATTCTACTTTCAGAATAGTGACATTACTTCAGATGCTTATCACGTTTGTATTCTTTTGATTCTTGTGCATAATCACTGATATACACTTACTATTCCTTTATTCATATTTAATTTCGAGTCTTGATTTCTCAGTTTCCTTGAATTCTTGATTCATAATTCATTGGTTACACATTGATATTGATATATTCTGGTGATTAGAATATATCAAAGCATACCGATTGTTCCGGTTGCTAAGCGATGGACTGGATAATGATATTTTGGGGATTGAGTGTGTCTTAATCATGAGGACCGGGATATGACCGGTTCCTCGATATGGGCCGTAGTGCCTTGGTACCCGACTGGATCTATATATGGAGATATAGATCTGCATTATATTCTAACTGATCAGCAGAATATAGATGCGAACTTGTGTCCAGTTTAGTTCATTTGTATTCACCAGTGATGGCCTTCTTTCTATTCTCGTGGGGTTATATCTTTGCAGATATACCCGGGATTGCGGTTTCGTTTAAATTGCCTTAACACTGTTTATATTTTATGGACTTGTTGAGCAGTTTTTGGCTCACCCTTTTTGTTGTTATTCACCTTATTATTTTCGGTTAAGAAGGAATATAAAACCCATCAGGACTCGAGTGGTAAAGAAGCGGGTCAAACCTCGGGATCCTCTCATACCCAAGGTGTTGATCCCAATCCAGGAAGAAAGCTTTGAGTTGCCCGAGCAGGTGGAGTGTAGATAGTTAGTGTGTGTGTGTTTGAATAAAAGATGAACTTAGTTTTAAAATTGAATAGACAATGGTTTGTAATAAAAAGAGTTTGTGAGATTCTGAATTTTGGGTTGTAATTAAGTAGTTAGAGGTTCTTGTTTTCATACTTCAACCTAAAAAGATCCTGGTTAGTGTTAAAGGGGTTTAGTTTCATTTCTTTATTAATTGTTAATCAGATTGTACGGGTTTGGAGATTAGCTAGTAACCCTCAGACTTATACCCCGGGTCTGGAGGGCGTTACAATTAATGTCATCGTGTTGGTAATGTGTCCAAGAGGGATGAGATGCCTCTTAATGTGCTTCTCGAGGTTGAGGTCTTTGATGTTTGGGGAATTGACTTCATGGGGCCGTTTGTCTCATCTTACAATAATCAGTATAACTTGCTGGCGGTCGATTATGTGTCAAAATGGGTCGAAGTTAAAGCTTTACCGACAAATGATGCGAATGTAGTGCTTAATTTTATTCACAAGCAGATTCACAAGATTTGGGACTCCAAGAGTCATAATCAGTGACGAGGGATTGTATTTCTGCAATCGCAAGTTCACTTCTATGATGCAAAGATATAATATGAATTATCGCATTGCTACATCCTACCATCCTCAGACTAATGGTCAAGCTGAGGTATCTGACAGAGAGATCAAGTGAATTCTGGAAAAAGTTGTATGTCCATCAAGGAAGGATTGGTCTTTGAAGCTGGATGAAGCCGTTTGGACATATCGAATAGCATTCAAGACTGTGCTAGGCATGTCACCGTTTCAATTGGTTTATAGTAAAGGATGTCATTTTCCTGTGGAGCTAGAGCACAAGACATATTGGGCTTTGAAGAAATTGAATCTTGATATGGATGCATCTGGAAAAAAAGGATGCTTCAATTGAATAAACTCGATGAGTTTTGACTTCAAGCGTATGAAAACAACAAAATGTATAAGGAGAAAGTCAACATGTGGCACGATATGGGTCTAGTGCTCAAATCATTTGTGTCGCGGCAACAAGTTCTGTTGCTCAACTCTCGTCTCCGTCTTTTTTCTGGAAAGTTGAAGTCAAGATGGTCAGGGCGTTTATTATCAAAACCGTGTTTTCACATGGAGCGGTGGAGATTTTTTAGAATGATCCAGGCCAGTCATTCAAGGTAAATGGACAGTGTCTGAAGCATTACTATGAAAATACGGCAAACCGTGAGGTGGTTAGTGTCATTTTATTGTCCACTTGATCTCGGAATTCTACATCAAGCTAGCGACTTAAACCAAGCGCTTCTTAGGAGGCTACCCAAGCTCGTTGTAAATTAGTAGAAGATAGAAGGAAGAAAAAGCAGAAGAAAAGACAAAAAAATCAGAAAATAGGGTGTTTTTTATAGAAGCACGGCGCGCCCGCGCTGCTTGGAGGGGCGACCATGCTGAAACTACAGAAGCACGTCGCGCCCACGCTGGGAAGCGAGGCGGCCGCACTGGAACTCCAGGGACACGGCGCTCTCGCGCGGTCTGGTGGGGCGGTCGCGCTGACCCCATGTAGAAAAAAGAGAGCAGAAAAATGAAAATTCAATACAAAATCAAAACACCTGCCGATATTCCCTCCTCCATTACCCCAAATTCCTTCCCATAATCAAACCCATTATCCCCACTATCCCACAATTATATCCCACTTATAATTCCTAATCCCTATATATACATACACTTATACACAATCATCTCTACCATACTTTTCAATTCTCAAACCTAAACCTCTCTTATACGCTTCTCCTTTCTCAACTTATTCAAATCCAATGGCACCAAAGAGAGCAAGGACTGAAGTTAGCCGCAGTATCACCGATTCTTCGAGTGTTGGGGAAACGAGGCCTATGTTTGCTACTCTGAAGGCTGAAGCGGAGTATACGAGGCTATTGACGAAGCAGATAGCGAAGGATAGGGGTTTTCTGCCATCGGGTAAGGATGGTAAGCTGCTTGAGATGATTTTGGAGATGGGTTAGGTTTCTTTTTGCGAGGCACCTGTTGTTGTGCCTATGAGATTTATTCGCGAGTTCTATGCGAACGTGAATATGGATAAGAATAGGTTTACGATGGTGAGGGGGTTGACGGTGGATTACAGTCCTGAGGCTATTCTTTGGGTGATTAACCATCCCGAGGGACAGCCGAATTAAGAGGAATAGGTGACTAAGACCGGGGAGGATTTTAACTTGGACTTGATTGGTGCTACGTTGTGTGTCCCAAATACTCATTGGAAGTTCAAGAGGGGTTCGAACGAGTATGCCACTTTCCCTGCCTCATGCATGAACAGGTTTGCTCATGCATGGAACTCTTTTATCTGTGTAAACTTCATGCCTTCTTCACATGTGCACGATGTTACTGTGGACGTGTAAAGTTGTTGTGGGGGATTTTGCAGTGTGATTATGTGGATCTTGGCTCTATTATTTATCAGGGTATTCTGAGATTTCTGCGTGGGAGCACTACGGGGTCTATCCCTTATGCGTCGATTGTGACGAAGCTTTGTGTGGCGGTGGGAGTTTATTGGCCCGCACACGAGCAGCTTCAGCTACCTAGTGCCCCTATTTACAATTCGACGATAGCAGTGATGCAGGAGTGGTACGGTGGGAAAGCTGATGAGAAGGGGCTTGGCTACACTTATGATCACTTGCCGGGTGGTCAGCCAGCCGATCAGACATATGCTGGTGGTTCTTTTCAGGCATACAGAGCAGCATGAGGACATCAAATGGGTGAGGCCGGTCCTTCGCAGCAGTAGCAACAACAACAACAGGAGGTAGAGGACAGTGCTGGTTTGGGTTCAGCGCAATATAGGCGGCTTTCGAGGCGGATGGATGTGATGTACGAGTCGTATAGTAGGTTTGCACATGATCTCACCCTTGCGTTGGGAGCAGCTTTTAGAGCCATGGGGGTTGACATTTAGTGGCCAGTTTTTTGTGAGGATTCCGTGTACCCGCCTCATGAAACTTCACCCACGGAGGGTGATGACCATCCTGATTTTGAGTAGGTATGCATTTATTCCTTACTATTACCTTCACCGAGGACAGTAGAAATTTTAAGTTTGGGGGTGGTAGTGAAGGAATATGTTTGTGTGAGTCCATATAGAGACATATTTATGATAGTTTACTTCATATAGTTGCATATTTGTCATGTAGTTATTTGTTTTCATTTTTTTATTTTTGTTTATTTGTTATCATGTTAGTATGTTGCATATAGTTGCATTTGTATTTTATCATGATCCCCTGAGGTTACTATTTCGATTAATTTATGATATTGATTCGAGTGTAGTGATTTCGTATAGAGGAATATTAAGTTTTAATGATTTGATTTGCATGCTAGAAACAAGAAGAAATTTTGCACTAAGTCTTATAGGTTGCTTGAGTGCTAGATCATGATCATGTTTTGTTGTTTATTGAGGTTTAATCACTTGTTTATGTCTATAATTTAGGATATTCTCTTAGTGGCGAAAAAACATGGATTTTTGAAATTGGAGAAAAACATTGGATTTTATTGCTAGTTGTTGTGGCTAGGTGTCAAATGGCTAGTAGCCGGCTCATATTTATATGAGTAGTCTAGGGTTGAGTGAGATAGAGCGAAACAAACTCGTTCATAAATTGTTGAAAAGAGAGAAAAAGAAAAAAATAGAAAAAAAAGAAAAATATGTGTTATGCATAATTGATCACAAGTGGGATCTTTAATACTCGAGTTATTAAGTTCTAGGAGACTTTGTGCCTAATGACCTAAGGCTTTTATAGTCTGGGATCCGCTAACCTAACGCTCGCTACATGGGTATTATTGCATAAGTCTTTTGTGGACCTCACTCATTGCATGATCAAATAATCATATTTGTGTTTGTTATGTGTTATAATAAAATCATGAATCCTTGTATAACTCCGATAAAATTGAAGTGTTGTCAGTTATTTTGAGTTTATTATTTATTCTATTTATAACCTTGTGATTGCCTTGATGAGTGATGAGTTATGATTATTGATCTAGTTACGAGAGTATATCTGTTAAGAAATTGCACACACACACGTGTCTAGTTTGTGAGTTGATTTGTGGGATTTGATAGAACTTTGTGCGAATAATTACATTTGTTGAGATATTGCTCATTGGTTGGTTTAGTTATTCTGAGGGGATCGTTGCATTCATGTAGTTGCATTCATGCATTTTTATTTCTTGTTCTTTGAGTCTGTTCATGCTTGAGGACAATCATCGATTCAAGTTTGGGGGTGTGTTAAGTGACATTTATATCCACTTAGAATGCTTCGTAAAGGCTCGAATTGGTGTTTTGTACTCAAGTTATTTGTGTATTTGATGTGTTTTTGTAGTGTTTTACATTTCAGGGCATAATCGGAAGAAGGAAAGGTTTTTACATTGTTTTTATGCTAGAAGAGTGTTAGGATGAAACCTTGGTCAAGTGCACAAAAGAAACTAGCAAGAAAACCAAGCAATTAAGTTTTTCCCGAGAGTCAGGGCGGCCGCGCCGGTTTAACAGAATGTCAGGGCGGCTGCGCCGCTTCACAGAGCGGTCGCGCTGGGTCAAAATCCTGGAATCCTGATTTGATTAGAAAGATGATTCTTTGACTCCTGATCAGATGGGCTGCTATATAAATACCTTTTAAAGACGTTTTTCACAACAGAGACTAAGGAGAAGACGGCAAGGAGACCTAGGAGCACAAATACAACGAATGAGAAGAAAAGCTTATTTTTACTTTTGATTCTTTGATTGAGTTGTAATCTTGGAAGCTTGTTTGCTTGTTTGTAGAATCTATTACTCCTTATTACGAACTTTGATTTTTATTCAGTTTATAAAGACTTAGTTTATTATACCATGCTTTCATCGGAACCCACGGTGATGATGAGTTCAGTTATGAACTAACCGTTATTGTGGGGTTCTAACGAATTTACTTATGGATTTCAGTAGTTAATTTTTTTTGATATTTTAGTGTGTGGTGATTGTATAATATCCTAGTATTGGTTGTGCTTATTCGTCTTATGAGCGTCGCGAACTTATAAGATAGTATGTTAATCTCTATTGAAGCGACGGTGAATTTAGAGGTTTAAAACTTGCCATGCTAGCATAGGTCCATGTATTTGTTATGCATGATTCGTAGGTAATTTTAACCATCTTACTTGCCTTGTGTAATCATGATAGATAGTTTGCACATTAAACCTTTATGTTGTCAAATTCTATAGACATATAGGGTCTCAACATAATTGGTGTCTATTCAGCTTCTATCTCTTTTGTGGATGTCTGGTAGTAGGGTATTCGTACAACAAAAGTTGGCATTTACTAGTTTCGTGTTATATGATTAGTTGTCATCACCATTGCATGCTAAAGTTAAGAACAATGACTTCGAATGAAGTAGTAATGAAGTTAGAATCCCATGTTTGTCTCATATAAGTAATTCAACCTCAATTCTCTTAGTTAATGTTATTTAGTATAATCTTTTATTAATCAAAACCAATTTGTTATTTGTCTTAGCATTGAACGATAGCCATATCATTATTGCATAGGTTCATAGATTGAAGTTAACCTAAACCAGTCTTTGTGGGAACGAACTAGAAAAAATTCTATATTACTTACGAACACGTATACTTGCGTGTAATTTTAGCGCGTGTTTTCGCCCTAACATAGAGCTGCTAGGGTTTTTCTCTGAAAACGTGATTAAATTTCTAACCATAAAAATATGCATCTTAATGTATATATATGGGAGAGAGGATGAATGCCTAACCCTAATCTAAATGGGCTTCTAAAAGGACCCATTCTGATTTTGTCTTAATATTATTATTAAATTCGAATTGTAATATATATATATAATTAATCAAGTATCACTTAATTAATTTAATAACTAAATTCAAATTAATAATAATAAAATATTTAAATTTATAATTTAAATAACACTCTATTTTAAACATTCTTTGTGTGTGACCCTTTAGGTAATTATTACGTTGACAATAATTTTATTTTCTAATAATAAAATTATAAACAATGAGTGGCATCTAGTAATACATCATTACTCCCCAAGTAATAATAATAATTGGTGATTCGATTAAAACTTTCTTGAATAATGTACAATATAATATAATCCCTTTAGTCTTATATTATAGATCAAACTCGAGGCATGCATTGTGTCATCCTCTGTTAACGTTTAATCTTTCTTACCTTGATCAATGAGTAAACTATTAAAAAAATTAGTATTTGAGCAAGTCCATGCATTTTATAGTCTTACTCAATCAAGAGGCCAATAATATCACTCATTTAATATAGGAGGGATAAATCCCATCTAGATCATTCATATTTCATATACGATTCATAATATACCCAATGTCTACTTTTATTATTGCCCGGTCAAGGATAACTTTCAATAGTATCAATCTATATTAATTCTCGTATAGAAATATAATGATTTCAGGTCTAAGGACCAATATATCATTATCAATGTGAGATTAACTTATGACATTTTAAACATGTAGTATCTCACAACGGGTCAAACCAGCACCATGTATTTAATACATGTGCCTGTATTTTGACTTTAGTATCACAATACCAATGATCAATGAGATGTAATCATCAGTCAACAAACACACTAGTCTCAATGTATTTATTATCATCCCTTAACAATAATACTTGACTAGGGACCTTTAGGAATATCAATACTATTCTCATAATCTTAATTCTAAGTCATGTACTTAGAGATATAGATTTACATATCATATTCCAAGGATAGTTATTAATCTAACATTTTATCGCAGAAAATAAAGATATAACAAATTACTAAAGAATAATTCATAAAATCATAATTAATAATCCAAATGTCTCATAACATGAACATAATAGTATTATTTCTAGGGCACACACACTAACAGTCCATTGCTAAGGGTGATCCATGGGGGTTACTACAAAAGTATTTGTGATTGTTTGAGATACTGTAGAATATAGTTGTTTGTATGCTTATAACTTTATTTTTAATTGTTATTTGAATATTTATTTTTGACTTTAGTAACTTTTCACATCCCTCATTCAATATTAACAAATACATAATTGTAAACATGCTAGACTCCTTCTAATTTCATTTGATACAAAAACATTAATAAGATTATCTGCTTTAGTCGCTACCTTTCCTTCAAGTTGTGACGTGTAAGGCTGCAGCTAAACACCTATAAAAACCAACATGATCATATGTTTGATGAAGGCTATCAGAAAAAAAATATGTGTGTGTGTGTTCATTTTCTATCATATATTTTAAAGAAAATAGCACTTGAGAAATTAAATGGTATATAACTCACTTTGGACGATAGAGAAAATAATAACAAGATATCTTGAAGGTCCATTACTTATACATAACACAATCTTTAGCCAGTGTGATGCACGAGCATTCTCTACATATGTATAAAATATTAATTTGTTCATAATTATTTTATTTATTTATATGTTAGAAATGTGTCGTGTATTTGCAATGTTAAAAATGTGATTGATAAGTCATACAACACTTACAAGTATGTATTGTACTTATATAGATGAAAGTTTCTTAATCGTTGTCTGAATTTGAATTTATTTGTACCATAAAAATATAATAGTTAAAGTATGACAATAATATATATAATTTATCTAATTAGAGACATAAATAGTTCAATGCACATATATTTGCTCGATATATAGTTTTTTTCAGTTGACATCTAACTGATATGTTATTAATTATCAAATTAAAAATATAAATAAATGAATTATAAATGTTAATATTAAGAATTTTAAATTTTATTGAAAAATCAAAAAGTACTTATTTTGAATTTATGTTTGATATGTTTCTCACGTATAATTATTGGAGGATATATTATTATGATTATGATTATTATTATCATTATTATTGACAAAAATATATGTATATATGGACTTATTCCTCAAACATATATCTAAATCCAAATAAGTATTTGATATTTCACTGAGATTTAAAAATATAAATATTAACGATGCGTTAATTGAGAGAATACGTATCAAATAAATATTATTAAATTATGCATTGACATTAAAATATGTACAATTCGTTGGTTTTTTAGATTATTTTATGTGTTTGTATTATTAATGAGGTTATAATTATTTTGTGTGTCAAAGTTTAATTTATGAGTAAAAATTTGTAGCCTGGTCGAGTATTCAATTCGAGTATTCGCTTTTGAACCCCTAGCCTGGTTCGAATTAGTACATACGCATGTGTGTTTATATGTATGTATGTATATATGTATGTATGGATATGTATTTATGTGTATACTAATCATGCAAAATTAATAGATTTTAACAAATGATGATTTAGTTAAATAAATTTTACATTTACATTAATGTATATATAAAGTACATAATGATAAAATATATTAATGATACGTCAATTACTATATATTAATTGTGAGTAATAAGTATTATATAGGTAATAATAGTGAACTAATAAATATTAGTTATGAGAATAAATGTAAAATAAATATTATATAGATATTAAGTAGGGACATAATAGCCACATGGATTAATTTGCTAAGAAAAACAAACCCCCATGTTTTCGATGAACGTGCATACTCTAAATTGTACTAATTGAAACTTTTTTTGTTGTAGTTGTTGACGATATTTTATGTTGTTACCTAATGGATGAATAATTTTTTTATTTATGCATATGAACACGGGTGATTGAGGTATGTTTGCAATGGTGCATTCGCGGGAAGTAATAAAATTATGTTAATTATATTTTTTGTCACTTCATAATTAAATGATATTTGTAATATGTTAATGCTTAGAAAGTAAAATAAATACAAATGATTGTGTGTGCTTGATGTATATCAATCACTCTAAATATAAAATAATTTTTATTTTTTTAATAATTTAAAGTATTTATGTGTTAGAAATGTGATTGATGGGTCATACTATATAGACAATTGACGTCAGTATTGTAAGTTTACTAACTGAATGACATATGATACTCTCCGTCCCAATAGGTTTCTATTTTGGGATGTTCCGACATATAGTTAACATTTCCTAAAATAACACATTATTTTTATAATGGCTCCAAAATTTACCGCCGATTTCTTAATTTTTCTTCAACATAATTCATTTTTTAATCTATGTGTCTAACACCAATGTTAACAACATATGGAATGGTGGGAGTATATGATATATATCATAGAATGATTAATAGTAAAGTATAAATCGTACATATATGTATAAATAGTTTATTTTATTTTTTATTTCATTGAATTTAATATAATATTTCACCATTTCTTTATGTTGGAGGACGAGGTTAGATTGATGATAAACAAGAATGTACGAATACATATGTGTGTGTATGTCTATGTAATAATATATATTGTATGTATGTACGTATATATGTATGTATGCACATATTAATTATAAAACAATTAATAATTTTTAATAATGAATGACGAGGTAAATTAAATATTATATAACTATTAATGTAGGGGTATAATTGTCATATAAATTAATTTGCTCAACAAACCCCCTAATAATGTTAACAACTTATGGGACGATGGGAGTATATGATATATGTCACATAATAACTAATAGTAAAGTATAAATCATACATATCTGTATAAATAATTTATATATTTTTTATTTCATATACTTTAATTTAATATTTGGCCATTTCATTTCATTGTGTTTGAGTACGATGTTAAATTGATGACCATAAAAATATATGAGTATGTATCTATTTATTTAAGTGTATATGTGTGTATATGCATATGTGTATATATATATGTATGTGTGTGTATGTATGTATATATGTATATATGTATGTATATATGTAGATATGTATATATGCGTGTATATATGTATGTATGCATGTATGTATATATGTATTTATATATATGTATGTATATATATGTATGTATATATATATGTATATGTATGTATATATATATATACGTATGTATGCATATATGCATGTATGTATTAATTTTTATATATATATATATATATATATATTATATATGCATGTATGTATATATTATATGCACATATTAATTATACAATAATTAATAATTTTTAATAAATGAATGATGAGGTGAAATAAATATTATATATATTAATGTAGGGGTATAATCATCATATTAATTAAATTTCTCATTAAATCCCCCTGTTGTTGTACTATATATATATATATATATAATCGATAGATAGATTGTGTGTAAAAATGTGATTTATGAGTAAAAATTTGTAGCACGATCGAGTATCAATTCGAGTATTCGCTTTTGACCCCCTACTCTGGTTCAAATTAGTACATATGCACGTGTGTGTATATATGTATGTATATATGTATGTATGAATATATATCTATGTGTATACAAACCATGCAAAATTAATAGATTTTAACAAATGATGATTTAGTTAAATAAATTTTATATTTACATTAATGTATATATATACATAATGATGAAACATATTAATGATATGTCAATTAATATATATTAATTGTGAGCAATAAGTACTATTTAGGTTTAATGGTGAACTAATAAATATTAGGTGCGAGAATAAATGTAAAGTAAATATTATAAAGATATTAAGTGGGGACATAATATTCGTATGAATTACTTTGCTCAACAAACCCCCTTGTTGTTGTATTATATATAATAGATTTATTTGTGAAGAAAAGAGAATTGATTTTAGGAGAAGTTGATATTAGTTGTGATTGATTAATGGATTCAGATTCCTAAGTTTTCCATATTACTTGATCTATTTGCTAATTAGGTTATTTAAAACTCCTCCCAAATTTTATTGTCTAGTTCGCCTGATTTAATTATTAGGGTTCTGAAAGTTTCATAGTCTCGGTAGATCGACCTGTGTTTGCTACAATTAACTACTGTACACTTGCAGTTATTTTACACATCAAATTTTTGACGTCGCTGCCGGGGATTATTGGTAATTTTCACTCCTTAATATTTAATTCTTCGGACTAGTTTCTTGTTTTCTCTCTGTTTGTTAGGGAATCGTGAAGCGGGGGAAAGTTTAGACAAGAAGATCGCTAGAATGCCTCGCCGTCTTTTTTGGAATTTTTGAAAGCATTTTTCGGTATTTCGTATCATCTCTCTCTATTATTTTTCTCCCACTTCCATTATTGAAAAATCCAACAAGAATAAATATTTGCAAAACCTAGAAAAGTTAGTTAGTTAATTGTTAAAAACCAATATGTTAAATCATTCATTCTTTCACATAGGATCACATCATCTAGATTTCTTTTTTGTATTTATTATTTTTTATCTTATAAAATTATGGTGATTGATGGAGGAAAGATGTACGTACAATCAATTTAGAGTAATACACGTAGTGTAGTGCATCCATAGTGTTTATTATCTCGTTCTTTGTGTGTCGCATCATCTAATCAATCTTAAGGGCGCCACCCAATTTCAAGATAAGGTGAAGGATTTCATCACCCTTTCCTTGGCCCAAAAATCATTAATTCCTTCATCTTGCATTCACCTACCTTGATAAAATTAAGTAGAAGTTAGCCCTTAGGATTTTGAGCTCAATTAGGAAGGTACCTAAAAGAGAAAGTAAATTTGAAATTATTCGAACTTTTGGTGACAAGGCAAGTGTATCACTTACTTGGATTGGTGACTAGACTAACGGTTCTCTAATTCAGCGCCTTTTTTACAAGGAAGTGCTCCCTCTTACCTGGCCAATCAATTTGAAAAGATCTAGATTTATAGACTTTTGGTCGTCCAAAAGTTAGGAACTTTCTTGATTTATTTTTAGGATTACTCGTAGATCTAAGATTTTCTTTTTTGATTTTTCTTGGGTGTTTACCTATAGCTCTTGTCTGCTAATGTATTTACTTGTCTTATGGTTAGAAGAAATTGATGATATCAGCTTATAAACTATCAGAATTAATTATCAGCATTCATCAGCATATGTCATCAGCATTTGTTGATCAGTAAAGTATTTAGTCACTTCAGCTGAAAGTGAGGAGTTATCAAAGAAGGAAGGGATTTTCAGAATTTAAGTCGATGAAGGACTTTACTTCTAGTAGCAATCAAATTAAGGATATGTTTTATGATTCCTTATTATAGCAATCAATTTTATAATGGCAGATAAAGAACCTCAACAGAATCCCCTACCTCTTCCACCAGCCAATCAACCTATCAATCATAATATGAGCAGCTATGAGGCTATCAAGGTTCCCATACTGAAGATTCATGAATATCTAATGTGGAAGGTGAAGGTGACCATGTGTCTGGAAGCAACAGATCTTGAATATTTGAGCAGAATATATGATGGTCCACATAGGCCAATGAAAGTAGATGTTTTTATTGCTGGCAAAGAAGAAAAGATGGTTGATAAGGATAAGAAGGACTATACTCCTGAAGATCTTTCATCCATTATGAAAGATGCAAAAGTGAGACATATTCTTCACAGCAGTCTTGACAGTGTTATATCTAACAGAGTTATTAAATGTAAAACTACCAAATAAATTTGGGACACTTTGGAAGTCAAGTGTCAAGGAACTACTGTTATCAAGAAGGACAAAAGGATAATACTTACTCAGGAGTATGTACACTTTGACCCAAAATCTGATGAGTCCTTGACTGAAATCTATGATAGGTTTCAAAAGCTGATCAATGACTTGTCTCTGGTTGACAAAGAATATGATCTTGAAGACTTTAACTTGAAGTTCCTTCTTGAACTCCCAAAAAAGTGGGACTTAAAAGTCACATCAATCAGGGATAACTATGAATTGGATGAAATATCTCTAGATGAGATCTATAGTATGTTGAAGACTCATGAACTGGAGATGGAGCAAAGGAGCAAGAGGAAAGGACCAAGAGCAAGACAAGTTGCTCTTAAAGTTGAAGAGAAGCCAAAGGAAAATGCCAGGAGAAAAAGCCACTACAAAAGAAAGGCTATGATTGCAAAGTCTGATAATGAGCCATTAAACTCTGATAATGTCTCAAACTTTGATAGTGAATCAGATACTGAAAGTGATCATGATGACAATGAAGATATTGAGTAAATGGCAGCTCTATTGGTTAAAAGCTTCAAGAAGATGGTCTACTAAAACTTCAAGAATAAGAACAAGAGATTTTCTAGGAAGGGCTCTAGTTCCTCAAACTCTGATAAGATGAATTATAGAAAAAACTCTGATGTCAAGGAGTCAAATTCTGGAAAGTTTGACAAGTCAAGGAAAAGTGCTATAACTGCGATGGAGTAGGACACTTTGCAGCTGACTGCAAAAAGCCTAGGCTGAGAGGAAACAAGCCTTGATCACCAAGAAAAAGAACTGGGATGATACATTAGAATCAGATAATGAAGTCAACTATGCTCTCATGGCAAATGCTGAAACTGAGGCTGACACTGCTGAATTAAAGGTACTTTAAACCACACTTTCTTTTGATACCGATGATATCTGTGAATTAAGATTGTTTCTTAAATCTCTGCATGTTAGTTATAGGGATCAAACACTTGAGAATGTTAGGACTAATAGTGAAAACATTGATCTTAATAAAAGAAATAAATACCTAGAATCCGAGTTGATATTCATGCTAGAAACTTTAAAGGAAAGAGATGATGCTTTGTATGTTAAAGAGAAATTGTTAGAAAATCATGCTTATCTAGAAAAAGAATTAGCTAAAGAAAGAGCAGTGATTAAGTTTTGGACTAGTTCAGGAAAAATAACTTAGGGTTTAATAGAAAATGACTGTTGGGGATCAGGATTAGGATATGCTGATAATAGTAATTCTGATAAGAGAAATAAAAGGGAAGCTGAAAAAACTAAACCAGTAAATACTGATATAAAGATAAAACTGAACCAGTCTCAGTTAAGACCTATTAAGTTTAACTTAAGTGCTGATGCTGTTAAGTCTGTTAATGAAATAGGGTCAACATCAGCATCTAAGTCAAATTTAAAAACTGAAAAGTGTGAACCTGTTCATGCAAAATCAGTAAATGTTGGTTTAATGACTCAAAAACAGCTTTAGCAAAAGTTGAAGGATGTTAAAATGAAAAACAAAGAAAAATAACATATAAATAATAGGAATGGAAAAGAAGGTGTGGATAAGGAGAACAAATACAAACCCATCTTTAATTCATCTAGAAAGTTCTGTTTTAACTGTGGTAATACTAATCATTTTATTGTTACTTGCAGAAAGAATAAAGTGATAAATATTGTTCCTCTTAAGTTAGAGTTTAGTAATAGAACAATTAGATATAAACCACGGAATCCATGGTTTCATTATGGAAGTATTTGGAATTCAATTTACACATCACTACTAGAAATAGTGCCTACGATATCACCCCTTTAACATCGGTTAGAAATGTCACCGATGTTAAAAGTAGTTTTAACATCGGTCGCTTCAAAACCGATGTTAAAGATGTTGTAAGACATCGACATTTTAACCAACCGATGTCTATAATCATTTTTTTAAAAAAAAATAAAAAAGGCCCGCTTCTTTCTTTTCCCCGTTAATACACCAAAAAAATTCCCCCTTAACCAAAAATTTTATTCTCAGTTTTCCCCTTAACCAAAACCCTTTCCCCCTCTCTCTCTCATTTTCTCTTCTCTCTCTCTCTCTATCTCATTCTCTGTTCTCTCTCACTGTCTTGTCTTTCTTCTCTCTTCTCTCAGTCTCTCTTATCTCTCTCTCTCATTATCTCTTCTCTGTCACTATCTTGTCTCTCTTCTCTTATCTCTTCTCTCGGTCTTTCTTCTCTCTCATATCTCACTGTCTCTCTTCTCAATCACTCTCTCTAAACCTAATTATACCCCTATTTGTACAAACCTTTAATTAAACTCGATTAATTTCTAAATCGAGCTCGATTGGTGCTAAATAATCTTGAAAGAAGTTGGGTCTACTCGATTTGTGTGAGAAAAGTAAGTTTATTTCCAATTTATTTTCAAATTTTATTTTTTTATATTAATAGAGTTTTGTTTACAGGTCTCTGAAGCTTTGTTAGTGTTGAAAGAAGTTGGATTTGCTTGATTAGGTATGTATATAAGTAACTTTGTTATTTTAATAGAGTTAGGTATGCATACAAGTAGTTTTTTTTCAAAAAAAAGAATCCACTGACCATTCTTTTCTTTATTAATTTAGTAGTTGAATGGGTAAAGGTCGAGGGTACTTTTGTTATCGTATGTATCACTGACCATGCCCAAAATCATTAAGGGGATGTTACACAGGGAAGGTGCAGTTGAAAGTGTAAGAAAAGTTAGTAGGGGTATTTACATCTCGGCGAGATTCTCCGTCACATCTCAGCAGCAACACAACACAACACAATCATGCTATCGATTAGGTTTATATTGGTCCTCGCGCTGCTTCTCTTCTCTGCTCTTTTTCTGCAAGGTCTCCTTTTCACTTTAATTTCGGATCTAGATTCATTTGTTCATTTTTACTTTTTAATTTTACTTCTTAGTTATATCCACTGATCTGTTGATTATTTAGTTATGTACCATTGTTTTCGATATCTTCACAGGTATGCTTACACCTACCTACCCCCTCAATTTTGAATTTCGATAAATCAATAATCTCGTTAAATGAATAAAATAGTTTTGCTTCGTATTTGGTTCTTCAGGTTGTTATTAATCAATATATTGTATTATGATATAACTTAATATGGTATACATGATTTTGTTGGTAAAATGAATATTTGTCAAGAAAAATACTCTTTTGACTGAAATATACCCAACAGGAATGTAGTAAAAGAATTGTCCTGGATTAAGAAAGTTTGATAAGATGTTGGTTTTTGGTTCTTAATTGATAGAAGAATCTAAAATTATAAATTTAATTATTATCTTTTTTGGATATGATTTGTACAGGGAAGGGACAGGATATGGTGTTCACAGTCTATAGGGAGCATTGGAGGAGGATGATGAGAATCATTACAGTACCTTTCTTTACTAACAAAGTTGTTCAGCAGTATCGATTTGGGTGGGAGGATGAGGCTGCTCATGTTGTTGAGGATGTTAAGGCCAATCCTGAGGCTGCTACAAAAGGGATCGTGTCGAGGAACCGGTTGCAGTTGCTCATGTATAATAATATGTACAGAATAATGGTTGATAGAAAGTTTGAGAGTGTAGACGATCCTTTGTTCTTGAAGCTTAAGGCTTTGAATTGGGAGCGCAGTAGGCTTGCTCAGAGCATCGAGTATAATTTTGGAGATTTTATCCCTATTCTTCGCCCTTTCTTGAGGGGTTAACTTAAACATTGCCAGGAGATCAAGGACAAAAGGTTGAAGCTCTTTAAGGATTAAGGTCTTTAGTATACTGATTTTTTTTGCCTTTGCATGGTTGCGATTAAATTTATGTCTTGTGTCATTTACAGCTTTTCTACGGTGGTCACTGTTGCTGAAATTCTAAATAACAATGGATTTGTTGTTGAGAAGAGTAACATTTTTGCTAAAAATTAAATTAGTTATCTTTGTTCTTTGAACAAAAAAATAAAATCAATTTATGTGTGTGTTTATCTGTATGTCATTCTCTATGTTTTTGTAATGTTAAATAACAATAACTACATAACAATTACTGAACCTGAGGTGGCCTCTATAGCTGTCATGATTTATCACTAGGTTATGGCTGGTGGAGCATAGTGCAACTAAGCAGACATATAAAATTGAGATCTTGCATATTTATTTTTCTGTATCCAGAAATCAGGACACTGACCGTTGACATGAGGAATGATCCAGGAGCAAGGCCTATTCCAAATCAAAGGTAACATGCGAATGCATCCATTATGAACATCTAATGATCAAATAATCCTATCATATAGTATTATTGCAGTATTACAGAAGTAGGACCCTCTTTCTAAGTACAAGTGACACTATCAAAAATATACTTTTACATCATATATTTGACAGTAAAATGTTTTGATTTCTCGATAAAGAGTTCATGCTCACATGATACTCTCAAAGCTAATTTTGGTGTAATAACAGGATAAAAATTCCCTATTATCTGTAGTATATTAGTTTGTAATTACACAAAGCACCATAAAGCTGTCATCTATAGTCTAGTGCTGGCAATACGATGAGATTGTGTTATTTTTTCACAAAAATAAATATATTATCCTGTAAATGACTAAAATATTTAATAAAAATTGTGTTATTATTTCACAAAAGTAAATGTACCTTTTCCTATGTGATGACACTTAATTATATTTATAATTGGCTTATTACATTTTTTAAAGTTTATAATTGCCTTTAACCTCTAAGTGTATAATTCTGTATTCTTGGATGCTTCCCTTGAAGGCAATGCATTGCCAAACAATCTCATCGCATTGCTAAACATCAGAAAAAAAATAAATAAACTATCCTGTAGATGACTAAAATATTTAACAAAAATTGTGTTATTATTTCACAAAAGTAAATGTACCTTTTCTTATGTGATGACACTTAATTATATTTATAATTGACTTATTACATTTTTTAAAGTTTATAATTGCCTGTAACCTCTAAGTGTTTAATTCTGTATTCTTGGATGCTTCCCTTGAAGGCAATGCATTGCCAAACAATCTCATCGCATTGCTAAACATCAGACAAAAATAAATATACTATCCTGTAGATGACTAAAATATTTAACAAAAATTGTGTTATTATTTCACAAAAGTAAATGTACCTTTTCTTATGTGATGACTCTTAATTATATTTATAATTGGCTTATTACATTTTTTAAAGTTTATAATTGCCTCTAACCTTTAAGTGTTTAATTTTGTATTCTTGGATGCTTCCCTTGAAGGCAATGCATTGCCAAAAAATCTCATCGCATTGCTAAACATCAGACAAAAATAAAAATATACATCTAGATTTAAATAATTATTTCATTAGATACACAAATGTTCTTTTAACTTTTAACCTGGGAAGAACTTTTAACTGATAGACAAAAATATACATCAAACAATTCTTTCATTAGATGCACAAATGTTTTCTTTTATTCTTTATAGCTGGAATTCACATTGGATCCTCAGTTTGCCTAGGCTATTGGATGGCAAATTGTGGAAACAAAAAAAGGGATGCAACGGTGTGCTGCATCATCTCAATGGTTAAGTGAGAGGATTTCTCTTTCACGATATGCACATGTAATGTTGTTAGTTCTCTTCTTATCTACTAAAATTGATAATGATCATTTGCTAACTAGTCTATTATGGTACTGAAACAGATTCCGTTAGGCAATTTTGAACTGGATTGGCTTATACATACATCATATATCTGTTTTCCAGAGCATTACGCGATCACCAACAGGTTGTTTTTTGTCATATTTAAATTTACATTATTTTGTTGATGGATGCAGATTCCAATTTGTATGGTTGTCGGCTGGTTCATGGGATAACATATGGACTTGAATTTTCAACTTTTTGTGACTGCTACGCTCTTCATCACAGTGCTAGTTGTGGCATTTATGTCTATATTAACATCATCATCTTTGCTATCATTTAATCTGAGCAAGTTGTCCTTGGAACGTAAATAAGTTTATATATATATGGGCCCATATTTTATTGCGCTACTACTATCTAGCTTACGTGTTTAATGTATGCATGGAAATCTTTTAAGCATGTAAAAATAATAAGATGTTTGGTATATTTCAGCTTGCTTGGAGCAGTTGTAGTGGTGATTTGATGTTGAACACCTCTAATTGAGTATGTTCCGACGAAGATCAATTCTTGTCACTTTAGAAATCATTCGTGAAGTTCAGACACCTTTACATCCGGTCTTCTCAATTTGGAAGATGAGTCTTTTCAAATTCTAGAAGAACAAGTTCTACCTTCTTCAATATATGATGCTGCTCTTTAGTGAGTTAGATAGGTTAGGAATGTGATTGTAACTAGATAGTTTTTGATGTTGATGTAGATATAGAAATATGTTGGTATATAAGTTTTTTCATATATTTTTATTTTGGTTTAAGATTGTTTTTTAATAATATATCTTTTTATTTTAAATAAAGAGCACGATGTGAAGCAACTAAAAACACATCACCTGCTTAAACTAAAAATGATGTCTAAACTAACAAAACAAATTGAATTAGAGGAATGAAAATGATGTCCAAAATGTTAAACCACATCGCTTTGTGCAAGTATATAAAAGTAAATTAGAAGAAAACTGATGTCTTCAAGAACAATGTACATCGGTTTCACTTATGTAACCAATGTTAAAGTAAAAGTTTCACATCGCTTCCTCAAGTAAAACTGATGTTATAAGTTATGTTTAACGTTGGTTAAGTAAATAACCGACGTAAAATAAAGACTAAGACATCGGTGTTTTTAAGAATCTGATGTCTATAAGTTAAAAGTTCTTTCTTGTTATATGTTTATAGTGCTTTTTAACCCCTTAAATACCATTGTTCACAATCTAGATTTAACATGTTATTTGAAAAAAGGGCTAATTATACATCAGTTTGCTAAGAAAACCGATGTCTATGTACAACTTTAACATCGGCTAAAAACTGATGTTAAAGACCCCTACCTTTCTCTACACATGCGAAGACATCGATTTGAAAAAAAGACATCGGTTTATAACCGATGTCTAAGGGAATTTTTCTAGTAGTGCATGTAAAGAGTATCACAGTTTGTATTATGACTACTATGAACTGAAACCCTCTTTGAATAAATCAAAAGTAGATTCCGCATGTGTAAACTCTGATATTAAGAATGTTAGCATAAACTCTGATTCAAAGTCTTCTATGCAAATGTTACCAAACTGTAAAAGGCCAAAGGATCCAAGCAAGTCTGGGTCCTTAAAAACATTAACTAATTGTTAAATTTGGTTACAGGGTAACAGGAAGTATTCTCTAGTCTTGGATAATGGATACTCAGGATATATGACTGGAAATAAATCCCTGCAATCAGAGTTTAAGGAAGAGGCTGGCTCAAATATTTCTTACAGAGATGGAAAGATTGCATTGACTGCTGTTAGACATGGTAATTTATATGAAGCCAGGGTGTCCACAAATACTGATCATTCTGGAGTATGTCTACTTAGTAGAGCATCTGTGGAAGACAGCTGGAACTGGCATAAAAGACTTTCTCATCTCAACTTCAACACCATCAATGAACTTGTAAAGAAAGATCTTGTGAGAGGATTTCCAAATACAGTATTTACTCTTGATGGCTTATGTGATTCATGCCAGAAAGCCAAACTAAGAAAAAACATCTTTCAAGAGTAAAACTGAATCCTCAATTCTCTAACCATATCATTTACTGCACATTCATCTTTTTAGACCGATAAATGTAATGTCTATTGCAAAGAAAAGGTATGCACTTGTTATTGTTGATAAGTATACAAGATACACATGGGTGTATTTTATGCACACCAAGGATGAGACACCATCCATTCTTCTTGATCATGTAAGAGAACTGGAGAAAGGATCAACTCACAAAGTCAAGATCATTAGAAGTGATAATGGAATTGAATTCAAGAACAACACTATGAAAGAATTATATAAGTATAAGGGGATCAAACAGGATTTTTTTGCACCTGGAACTCCATAACAAAATGGAGTTGTTGAAAGAAAGAATAGAACTATCATAAAAGCTCCAAGTACCATGCTTGAGGAAGCAAAATTTCCTACCTACTTCTAGGCTGAGGCTGTGCAAACTGTTTGCTTCACACAAAATGCAACATTGATCAACAAGCATGGTAAAACACCATTTGAGATGGTGAAAGGAAAGAAGCCAAAGTTGAAGTACTTTCAAATTTTTGGCTGTAAATGTTTTGTTCTCAAAACTCATCTAGAACAGCTTACTAAATTTGATCTAAAAGTTGATAAAGGCATTTTTGTTGGATATCCATTGTCAACAAAAGCTTTCAGAGTTTATAATATGAGAACAAGGGTGGTCATGGAATCTATTCATGTGTCTTTTGATGATAAGAAGATTATAGGTCTAGAAATTGCAGATGACCAAGAAGAATTGAGATTTGAAAATGAAGTACCATACGCTGAACTAGTTAAATCCTGATACAGCATATCCTGGCATCACTCTAAACTCTAATGAGCCACATGACAGTGGCAACTCTGCAAGAACTGAAGCACATATTGAGAGGGAGCAACATGACTCACATCAAGGTCAAGTTATTCAAATCAAGAAACTTCAATAGATACTCCATCAGACTCTGATTCCTCAAACATTAATGAAGCAAATACTGATAGCACTGGAAATACCGATTCAGGGGGAGCATCAGGAAATAACAATTGTACAAGAAAAATGATACAAGGGACTTCATGGATCAAGGGGATGTTAGGTCCGTAATCAACTATAGAGGGAGGGTGAATACAGTTTATGCAAACAATTCGATAAAGCTTCAATGGAATTAACAGTTTTTATATTAACAGATAAAAACTGATTACAAAAGTACTCTCTCAAAGGATGAACAATTATCCTTGAGAGCTTCTAGGTTATGGGAATAGTATATCAATGTATGCAACACATAAAGTGTAAACCTAATCTGTGCTTATATAGTGCACAATTACACAATTACACAATCAATAAGGAATCCTATTCTATTACAATAAGGAAACCTATTACATATCCATGTATGATTGCTTCTGAGATAAAGTCCTTCACCGCCTTGAATTTCCACTTTCCTTTTCCTTCTTGAATATCTACTGATGTGACTAAGTCCTGATGACATCAACTGCTGATCATCAAGTACTGATGGACAAGTACTGATGACGTCACCCTTAGTAAATCCTGATAGCTTATCTCATTATATCATCAATTATACCTAACAATCTCCCCCAACTTATGCATTATGTAAATATGTACAAGTTCCAATTGATGATGTCAAAATTATCTAACTGCAGAAATAAAATAATTATATACAATCTTACGGACAATGATTATCAGACTTTATTCTTCATTCTGAACTCTAACACATTCCTTAGCTTTTTCAAGAAACTTCCTCAGAAGATTTTCTTCCATTACATCAAATTACCATTGCATACTCTGTTTTTGATTTTTCAATTCATCTGTTGATTCAACATTCTGATAAATAGTATCCCCGAGGTCATGTAACTTTGAATTTCCAAGAGATAGATCATCTGATCGAGAAATCCAATCTTCTTTCCATCAGGATTAAAAGTTAAGACTTGTTTTCCTAGACTCATTTCTATCTTAGCTCATCCAATAGGCATATCAACAACATATTCAATTTGATCAATGTACTTTGGAATGTAGTTTGATTTGTAAGGCATTCCTTTCTGCTTTAATTATATCAGGTTCTTAATAAATGTATACCATCTGGCAGTTACAGGATCGGTTACCTTGAGAATTGTAGCAACAAGTTCTAATTCATGCCATGATTTGTCTCTCAACTGTTCATATTTCAACCTTAATCTTCTCCCAGACTCCAGAAAATAAATTATTTTCTCTCCAATAAGATCAATAATAATTTGTACTGATATGATCTTCTGTAAGTCTTCAAGCATCACATTATCTCCAATTTCTGTTTGATTAGCATGCTTCCTTAAAATCAAAGCATCACCTATAGATTGATCAACATTTAAATTTCCCAGACCACTTGTGATTCCAGGTTTTCTAGCATGAGAACTTCCACTGTAAATCTTCTTTAATGTTTCAGAAAAATCTCTTCTAGGTGCAGGTTTCTTACTTCCCTATAGTAACTTTCTTTTTTCTTCAAAAGTAAGTTCTGGCTTATCAGAAATTATGTTTTCAGAATCAGGATTTGATAACTCATCTTGAATTGGGTTTGAAGAATCATCAACATGAGTAGTATCAGAGGTTGTGATTGGTTGAATAACAGTATTTGCTTCTTCATTAACTTGAGCAATGTCGAAGGTTAACTTCAGTTTTTCAGCCCAGCCAGCTCCATGAATCTTCTTTCTTTGATGAGCTTGACTGACTTCTTCTTCTTCAACTCTTTCTTCAGTATCAAATGCTTGAGCTAATGTATAGACCGGATCTATCAGTGTTTGAGATTTAGTTGCCTTAGATATTGATTTCTTCTTAACAACAGCTTTGACTTTAGGCTTTAAAGTTTTGGACTTTTCTCCTATCTTCTCTTTCCCCTTATGTCTCCTATCAGCAGTTAAGATATCTTGAGACCTAAGAGGTCTTTCATCCTCTATTTGACTCACCTCCCTTATGACTACCCTTTGGTTGGTCTGTTAGAAGGATCATCTTCATATGGATCTTGAGAGATAACAGCAACATCAGTATTTGTTGTCTTCATGGAAGTCTTGAAATCTTCCTCTATTTTTCCTTAGTTGTTCTAGATCAACTCCAGGATTTTCTTTCTCAAAGATTCTTCTACTCACCTCAGAGTCAAATACTTGAATCTTTGGGTCCTTGTAGAACATAGTTATCTTTCTACCTTTTACTTTTAGAGTTTGAAGATACTGACTTGCTTCTGCACCAGCTTCTATCTCCAGAATACCTTGGTCTTCATCAGCAGTTTTGTAGTTTATTTAGTTATTGTAGTCACCGTCAGTTCTTTAGATATAACTCTTCTTTCACTTCTCCTACTTTCTCCACCTTATCTAGATTGAGACCCAGTGACAGCTTTTGATAAGCCACTAGTTCCAACTAGCTATTCACCTCTTCTCATTACACTATCCTTCTGTCCCTCCTTATTACCTCCATCAGGATTTTCATGATCAGCATTTGTTAATTTCAGCTTCTTGCATTTAAACTTAACAATCTTCTCCCCCTTTTTGGCATCATCACCAAGCAGTAGAGAGAGAATCAGCTCCATTGAATTCTGTACATCTGTAAGTTGTTCAGATATTTGAACTTGTTTAGCTTCCAATCTAACCTGATTGGCTTCAATTGTAGTCTGTCTGGAAACAATTGGTGCAATTTGCTTCTGAATTTCCTGATGAGTAGTCAGCTTTGAAGCAATCAAAGATTCTTTGATCTGATTGATTTGAGAAGTAGTTGCCTCTTGAGCTGTATGCAAGGATCTTACTACCGGAATAGATGCTTTTAGATGATTCAGCATGTTAGGATTTTTAATTCTCTGTTCGGTTATTTCCATATGTTCAATATCATTGCTTCTGGAAATAGGATATGAAGCATCTTTCCATTTAGCATTCCAAATTTCATCAAAATAATCCTGCTTCTTTTTAGCATCTAACTCCATAAGCTTTTATTGCCTCACATGATTAGGCATATCTTATGGGAAGAATAGATCATCTTCAGGATCTATAAGAGCATTTGAAGTATCAGCTTCTTCACCATCATTAGATTCTTTATTTATAACTGGATCTTGAACTATCTGCTGAACTTCATCTCCAGCTTCAGCATGTAAGATAGAATCAGAAATTGGTGCGATAGGTGATCCATCAGCTTTAGAAGCTTTCATACCATCAACATTGATCTCTACATCTTCAAGAATTGTAGAAGGATGAACTAGAGCTTCAGAATTTACCTTCAGAACCTCAGTACCTGTGGAGTGCTGTGGTGACTATGTAGTGGATAGATCTTTGTGAATGGACCTTTTATGCTACTACATCTTCAACAACAATAGGAAGAATTTCAGGTGTTGAAATAGTAGAGTGAATGGACTTTTTTTTAATAAAAACAGGGATTTCTACATGTGGTGAAATAGTAGATTGAATAGATTGCAGGAAAGTATCAGTACTTAGAACTGTAGGGAGATTATCAACACTTGGTACATCAGAGTTTATCCGAGGGTCAACAGACTGTTGTTCAGCAGCTATTTCTTATGTAATTTATGCACCTTTTGAAATATAACAAGTGACACTTAATCTCTATATTCTTTTAAAATAGTCTCAGTACTCTTCACACCACACTGCTCATAACTTTCAATAATTAGAGTTTCCTCACAAGGATTACTAAATCCTAACTCTCATCTACCTCTCCTTTTTCCAGAAAGGATCTTAACTCTCTTTAATTCTATTTTCTCTAAATCTCTTAACACAACTCATAGAAAAGCTCAAAAAATTTGTCCTACAGAAATAAGGGTGGCTAAAGAAAGGTGGTATGTGGTCATACACTTAGAGGTAATCCTTAAATAAGGTCTAGATGTAATCATACTAGCATGATTTATAACATGCATAATAAATATTGATAAGACAAAATCAGTATTTAAATGTTGATAAAGTAAAATCATTATTTATACCTTGTGAATCTAAAGATTTAGGTTTTTTACAAACATTCAGTGGAGGAACTGATAAGATATTAACAGATGGTAAAAATGGGTGAATTCTGCCTTCAGCAGTTAATTCTGCCTTCATTGCAACTTTGATGCAATGGTTCTTGTGTGGCTGGAGAATCAAGAGTTGCTAAATGACTTTGACACCCAGGTTCTTGTGTACTTTTCTCCATAATTGTAGTGTTAGACTCCTGAGCAGGCTCTTCTTGAAAAGTAAATGTCTGACTAAATCATACATGATCAAATTGTCTACAGAATTCCTTGATCGTTGAGACTTTTGCGTGAATTCTTGCAGTTTCTTTATCATGCCATTGTTGAATGTACTTTTCATTCAGAGGCTCTTGTTCTTCAACATCTGTTGCACCACATTGAGGTGCAAGTTCTTGTGGGATTGGATCAAGAGATGTAGCTGATGTACGCCTTTGAGATAGAGGTTCTTGTGTGCATGATCCAGGGAAAAGACCTTTCCCTTGTAGCCTCTTGACACTCTCTTTAACTTGTTCATGAGAGATTTTTCCTGCTCTCTTGCTGTAGTGCTTCAATGGAGAATTAGACAGAATCACAGGTGCATCAAAATTAGATTAAAAATCAGGACTTGATGTAAATTCCCCTTGTGTTTCATCAGCAAGTTCCTTCTTGATCTTGAGCAAGTTCTGATTATAGTAAAGTTTGACCAGTCTTCTTTTCTTTGGCCTTGGGCTTGTACCAGCATCAAGATTTTTGGTACTTTGAACAGAATTAGTAGCTGTGCTCTCTTCAGTTGGTAGTACAACTGGTCTTGCAGAAGAACCGTTTGGAAATATAGAAGATAAGGTAGCATTGCTCATCTGAATCTGATCAAGAGATGTAGCTGATGTACGCCTTTGAGATAGAGGTTCTTGTGTGCATGATCCAGGGAAAAGACCTTTCCCTTGTAGCCTCTTGACACTCTCTTTAACTTGTTCATGAGAGATTTTTCCTGCTCTCTTGCTGTAGTGCTTCAATGGAGAATTAGACAGAATCACAGGTGCATCAAAATTAGATTAAAAATCAGGACTTGATGTAAATTCCCCTTGTGTTTCATCAGCAAGTTCCTTCTTGATCTTGAGCAAGTTCTGATTATAGTAAAGTTTGACCAGTCTTCTTTTCTTTGGCCTTGGGCTTGTACCAGCATCAAGATTTTTGGTACTTTGAACAGAATTAGTAGCTGTGCTCTCTTCAGTTGGTAGTACAACTGGTCTTGCAGAAGAACCGGATGAAATGTTTGGAAATATAGAAGATAAGGTAGCATTGCTCATCTGAATCTGATTCTAATCCAATAAGTACAAGATTCCTCTTGACAAATTCTGAAGTTTTAGAAGAATGAGAAACTTGTTTTGCTTTAGCTTTTGACTTAGCTACACCAGGATTTGTAGCTCTCTTAGCCAATTCTTTCTTTCTTTTTACAACAGGTGTCTTTTGGGAGACACTTGAGGCGGCTTCTATTTGTGGTTGTGGTGGTGGTTGAATTTGTGTTTAGGTTTGTGTTTGGGATTTTATGTGGGTTGTTGTGCTGGGGTGAGCTACAGGGGGTTTCCAATGGTAATTTCCTGTAGCTTAGCACTCTGTCTGTTAGGAAAACCATAAGTCTCATGGAGCCTTGCAATGAGAAAGTTCCTAGCAACCAATGGCAACCTCAAGGGAGCTAAATTCAACCACTTTTCACATCTAATATATGAGATTCCCTTGGATCAGCTTGGAACCTTGCACAGAGACGGGTAGCATACATGATAGCAGGTCTACTAGTAGTCAAATATAGGAGTGAGCCAATCATACATCTGTAGTTAGTTATATCTACTGATGAACCAGTATTTAAATCTAACTTGGTTGCAGTGGCCATGAGAGTTGATGTAGTTGAACTGTCTTGCATTCCAAATCTTTAGCGCAAATTCCTGGTGTATTTGGATTGATTTATGAAGATCCTTTCATCAGTCTGTTTTACTTGTAACTGTTGGTGAGACTGCGTAGCAGTATGAACAACTACGTGATAACTCAACACGAGAACAACATTAGAACATGACAGGTTAATAATACTACGACTACACAAGAAATCAGAAGAAATGAAGACAAGGAAAATACAAATAATCAGAAGATTAGAAGAAGGCTGGAAGTCTGTTTACAGGTCACTAAAAAAAGTTCATTAATATGATCATGCCTCCGTGAAGAATAAATATTAAAGACTTTCAGGGTTTCGAAAATGTTGAAGGTTCAATGTACAAGTGTCACCGGGAGATTTTAGTGTATTGGCATTGATTGAAGATAGACAGTGTTCAAAGCATAGGAATCTGAAGAATTAAAGACATGGTATAGACAGAGGTTAAAGAAGACAGTTGTAGTCTTGAAGTTATACTCACTGACAGGAGTTCATTTATATGTTCAAGCGTCGGTGAAGAACAGTGAATGAAGTATTCAAGATTGTAGTAGCAATGAAGACGTTGTCTAAAGTACCATAAAGAATTCCAGTGAAAGTACATTTGTTTATTGACAGTCAGTTTCTGAAGCGATAAAGTTGTTGTAAGCTTAACAATGTAATCAAGGCTATAATACGAAAACCTGAATCAGGGTTAGTCGTCTATGAACCAGACCAGTTGCACTAGGCGTCAACAGCTCGTGAAAGGAATCTTGGTATTATTTTTAGAGGACTTATTAAGTTGAGGAACGTACTTGGATTGGACGTTTATCTATTAAAGTACGAGAAGAGGTGCGCGGGGTATACAGCTAAGTGGCTCGAAGGATTGGCGAAGCTCAAAGTTAGTTGTTAAATTAAATAAATTTATTTAGTGGATTTTAATATAATTTATTTAATAAACTTATAATGATTTATCTTATAAACTTTAAATAAGTTTATTTTATAAATCTAAATTAGTTTATTTATATAAGTTATATTTAGGTTAATTTTACAAAATAATTTAGTTACAATTTAAACTAAAAGAAAAGAAACCAAAAAAAAATAAAAGATAAAAACAAAAAAAAGAAAAAGAAAACAAAACAAAACAAAAAGAAAAAGATAAAGAAAACAAAAAAGGGAAATAAAAATAAAACAAACAAACATAGGAGGAGTAGTTGGTCGCCACAGAGGAGTCCTTCCCCCATGTGTCACCACAGAGAAGCTACTAAAATAAGTTAACTTTACTTTTTCCTCTCCTCCCCCTTGGAGTCGCCATAGAGCAGAAAACAGGTGGTCGCCAGAGAAATGTTGTAATATTCTAAGGCAATTCTACTCTACTGTGCTCCTGTTGTGGCCACAGAAACCTCAGCCACATATTTTATTGTACGTTCAGTTTATTTGTGTGGTTAAAATTGAGCCACACATTTGAATTGAATATAAAGACTACACTCAGCAGCAGATCAGACTAAGCTATTAGATTAATTTTTAGTTCATCTTCTCTCCCAAGAGAGGTGAAAAATAGCAGCAAAGATTTTCAGAGAAACTCAAACTTTTTGTATATCCGTTTAACTTCTCACCGGAGTAACATTATAATACCCGATTTAATTCTTGTATATTCATATGGGCATTATAATTGTTACCCGGTAATTAAATCCTTAGACAAACAAAATCTAGATCATTATATAAGATTTAATTTGTTGATCTTTGTAGAAGCAAGAACATTGTTGTTCTTGGATTGTAGCCGGTTAATTTATTTAGCAGAGTGTAGGAACACCCCTCGAGAATTTATATATGAATATATACTTCCCCGAATATCTTGTGTTCCTCATTTTATATTCCGAAACACTATTCACCTCAAGAACACAGAACTACTAACCGAGCACTAAATCTATATCCGCTAAAGATTCGAAAGAATTTTTAATTTAGTGATTATCGTATTCAACCCCCTTTTTACGATAATTCGGGACCTAACAATTGGTATCAGAGCGGACTGATTGACACACAAATCAGGATCCTTAAATAAATTTATTTTATTAATTTTTCTTTTACCTAAATTTATTTTTAAATTTGATTTAGCAAATTTATTTTATAAATTTAATTTAAATTAGTTTATTGTGTGAGCTTAATTTAAATAAATTTATGTTATAAATTTAACTAAATTAATTTATTATTTAGATTTTAGTAAAGAAAATTTTTAATTTAAATTATTTTTTTCCGATTTTTTACTTTGCTAGCTGCCAATTTTTCGCCAATTTTTCAGCCATATAGCTGCCATTCTTTTTCCTGTTGTTTAGATTGTACACAACTGGGGTGATCTTCTGTTTATTTATTTAAGTAAATACACATCTTGGCACCTTACTTTGCTGAGTAGCTCCTGTACGCAATCAACCATCTGAGAGCCACGCACGGGAAAATGAACATGGCAACTTCAGGTTGTAAGACACGCGCCTGGATTTTAAATGGCAGCAAAGGAAATCAGCTACGCCACTACACGCGCCTGTACATGTCAGAAATAAAGCAACGCACAGGAAAGGATGTTGGACTCACGCGTTGATTGTTTTCTCCTAGTTGGCCGGTGTAATACACGCGCGGGCTGGGTTTCCGTTGAGATACAAGTGCCTGATCGAAAATTATGCACAGAGTCGCTCGCAGCTTGCAACTTTTTTTTTGAGAAAGGTAGTTTTATAAATCAGCAAGAATCCATAGCAATTACATCCGAAATAAAATGAGGAGGGTTTACCACCCATTCCTGCACCAAATCTGACATAGAACGATTGGCTTTTGCTAACAAGTGAGCCACATCATTCGCAGATCTACTAACATGAGCCACTAGCACATCGTCAAAATGCTTAAACAAACTAATACAATCCTTAACAATCATGTGAAACGGATCTCGTCCATGACTACCATGAATTGCATCAACCACCAACTTCGCGTCTGTCTCAAAAATGCACCGTTTAAATCCCTTCTCTACTGCCCAGCAAATCGCCTCCTTTAGCCCCAATGCCTCAGCATCCCTCGGAGTTAACAACCCTCGATGTCTACAAGCTCTAGCCATTAGGAACTCCCCTGTATCCCCTCGAGCAACACAGCCTAAACCTACACATCTCATATCCTCAAAAACAGCCGCATCTGTGTTAACTTTCACCCAACCTACTGCAGGACAACACCACTTCCGACCACTACCTGGTACCTGTGTTCGTTCCTGTGAGTTCTGCACTTCATTCTTTTTTGCATTCTTCCAATCCTGCAGCATTGTCATCGCCCCAGCCTTAACTCCCTACACCGAGACTTTCACCTTGCTCCATACCCAATCATTTTTTCTCTTCCATATACTCCAACAAGCCAAACCAAACAGAGCACATTTTTCTAAAGAAAGAGACTCGAACACCCTTAACAGCACATCAAAAACCTTATCATTACAATTCAACTGAATACTGTTTTGAAGTCCAAAAACCAACCACACTGACCGTGCAAAACTACAATCAAACAGAACATGAATATATGTTTCTTCCATTTGTAAACACCACGGACATACCTTATCTGCAGACACTCTCTTAGTCGCTAAAGCCATCATCGTTGGGAGACATGCACGACACGCCCTCCAAACCAGATTTACCACTTTCCCAGGCAACTGCAGGTTCCATAATCTGGACCAAAACTTCGCATGAGGTTTCTGAATTTCACCTTGAAGCTGTCTGTACCCACTTTTCACTGAAAAATTCCCATTTGAATCAAACAACCAAAACCAATTGTCTTCTCTATTCTGCACAGGAATAGGAATTTGCAGAATTAATTCCCTATCCCGTTCATTACACAAATCTTGTAAAATGTCTTCATCCCATTTCAACCCAGATTCATCCATCAAACCAGCTACCGTTGCTTCTTCTAATTCTATTGGCATCTCCGTAATCAAACAACCATCCCTGGAATCTGGTAACCAAGGTACTCTCCAGACACGAGTACTCATTCCATCACCTATACGTTTACGACACCCCTGTCTTACAAGATCTTGTGCAACCATAATACTTCGCCACATGAAGCTTGGATTTGGTCCTACCGTAGCATTCAAGAAATCTTCCTTTGGATAGTACCGAGCCTGCATTAACCTAGAGACTAGAGAATTATCATTATTAACCAGCCTCCATCCTTGTTTAGCTAGCATGGCCAGGTTAAAATTATGCAAATCTTTCATTCCCAGACCCCCTCCTTCTTTTACAACACACAAACGCTTCCAACTAATCCATTTAATCCCTTTACTCGTTGATGACCCATTACACCACCAAAACGAGTTCATAATTTTCTCAATATCATCACATATCTCTTCTGGAATCAACAGCAAATTCATCCAAAAATTCGGGATGGATTGAGCCGCAGTTTTAAGCAAAATTAACTTCCCTGCCTTTGAAATACTTTTGTTCCCCCACCCTTGAAGCTTCTGTTTAACCCTATCCTTCAAAAATTGAAAGGTCTCAACCTTTTTACGACCCACTCTCATTGGCATTCCTAAATACTTTCCTGGATCATAGACTTCTCTAACACCCAAACTCTGATAAATTTCTTGACGAACCGATGCAGCCGTATTTGGACTAAAATTAACACTTGACTTGTGAAAATTTATTGCTTGACCCGACATCCTTTCATACCTATTTAGAATGTCCTTCACTATTTTTGCTTCCACATTTGCTGCTCGAAAAAATAAATAACAATAATCGGCAAAAAGTAAGTGGGAAATAGCAGGTGCTCCCCTAGCAATGACACAACCATGAATTAACCCAACTGCCTCATTTCTTCTAATGATTGAACTTAACCCCTCCACACAAAGAATATACAAATAAGGAGATATAGGATCTCCTTGACGTAACCCTCGTTCCGGTATCACCTCCCCAAAAATACTCCCATTGTGTGTAAATGTATACGAAACTGATTTAACGCACAACATCATTCTATCCACCCAACTCTCACTAAAGCCAAATCTTTTCAAAATCTGCTCCAAGAATCTCCACTCGAGCCTATCATAAGCCTTCGAAACATCCAGCTTCAAACCAACAACCCCTGTTTTCCCTTGCGTTTTCCTCTTAATGTAATGATTTACCTCGAACGCAATAAGAGCATTATCTGTCAGTAAACGGCCCTCCACAAAAGCACTTTGCTTGTCTGAGATCAGTTGATTCAAACAAGATTTTAATCTGTTTGCCAGCACCTTAAACAAAATTCGAAACAATACATTACATAAGGAAATCGGACGCATATCTGTCATTTGCTCAGGCTGCTTGACCTTTGGTATAAGACAAACCAATGTATGATTTATTCCATCCGGTAGGACCCCTTCAGAAATGAACTTATTACAGAAATTAACCACATCATTACACACTACAGGCCAAAAAGTCTTATAAAACATTGGATTTAAACCATCCGGACCAGGGGACTTGTCCGAATGCATAGAAAAAACAGCCTTTCTTACCTCCTCATCTGTAGCTAGAATCATAAGGGACTCATTCTGTTCATCCGTAACTTTGTTTACAAGTTCCCTATCCGTAAGACCTTCCATAGCTCCCGATGTTCTAAACAACTCACCAAAGTAATCACTGATGACATGCTGCACCTCCATGACATCCTCTTTCCACACTCCGTGTTTATCCTTCAAACGTGTTACTGTATTATTTCTCCGACGACTTGATGCATACTTATGGAAGAACCGAGAATTAGAATCACCTTCACGAAGCCAAAACTGTTTCGCCCTCTGTTGCCAATATACCTCCTGCCTCTTCAACAACTCATGATACTCCTGCATAGCAATATCATATTTACGAACCCCATACCTATCTTTGCGCGCTCTAAATCTCCTCATTTCATTTCTTGCGTTCTGAAGATTTTGCTTAAACTCTTTCACAATTCCCCCACCCCACTCTTCTAATTTATTACTACAATTATGAATTTTCCACAGGATACTAGCATCTCTTTCTTCATTCCAACTACTTTCAACAATTTCTTTACAATCCTTTTCACGGAGCCACAGATTTTCAAACTTGAATCTTCTACTCTTTGGAACATAAATTTTTTTATTCAAATGTAGAAACAATGGAAGATGATCTGATGTGGATACTTCAACTACTTTAATCTCTGCATCCGGAAATAGATTCCTCCACGCAGTGTTTGCCAAGCCCCTATCAAGCCTTTCTTGAATCCACTGATCGGTACCCCTTCCTCTTTCCCAAGTAAACCGATGACCTGAGAAACCTAAATCATGTAAACCACTCTCTTCAATTACATTACAAAACCCATCTAACAGTCTTCGTGGATGATTTTGACCTCCTTCTTTTTCTGTTGCATACATTAGATCATTGAAATCACCCATCACACACCAAGGAAGATTAGAAGTCCGAGCTAAATTCCTCAACAAATTCCATGAATCATACCTCCTTCGTCTCTTCGGATACCCGTAAAACCCTGTAAATCTCCATCGACCCACCTGTTCCACAACAATCTCAACATCAATAAAATTCTCACTAGCATCTTTCACTACAATCGAGTCTTCCCCTTTCCATAAAAGAGCAACTCCACCTCCATGATGACTTGTATCCACAACCCAGCAATTTGTGAATCCCATCTGCTTGCACACAATATCTACTTTATTCTTATCTACAAAAATTTCTGAAAGAAAAACTAAGCTTGGCCTGAATTGATTTACCAATTCTTTTAAAAACCGTACTGCTCGTGGGTTGGCCAGCCCACGACAGTTCCAAGCTAAGGCACTCATTTGGCTAGGCGGGCCTGATCCACAGAGCCCGCCCCAAGCAAGTTTTTTGAATTGTCTTCCAATTTTGTTGGGTCATATATTGCCACAGTATTCTCAACAAGCCCATCCATTATCATATGACTAGGCCCATTATTACCATCCGTATTTCCTTTCATACATTTTCTTTTTAATTCCACCACAACATCATTTATTCCCGCGTCGTTATCTGTATTTTGAATTTCAAACTCCTCCCTATCCCCCTGATTCCGCGAGATAACCGTAATCCCTGATTGAACTCCACTTTTCTCTCGAACAATTCCATCAACCTCCACAAAATCCGGCCCCTAATCATCCCGTCGAGCAGTTGAACGGAAAACTGAACTACCCCCATATTCTAAAGAACTTGAGCCTTCCGACCCTGAATTCCGGAGCCATTTTGCCCCTGTATTCACCTATATATTTCTCGTTGGAGCTCGCAGCCATGGACCATACGCTCTCTCCACTTCCTTCTCCGGATTCGCATATACCACAGCACAATCTCTATCAGCATGACCCAACATACCACACACAAAACAATAAGTACTAAGACGTTCATACTTAAAGTTTATCCAACCCCAGTTTCCCCCCTCCCTCTTAATTTTCATACGCCATTTCAATGGCTTGCATACCTGCAAGGTAACCCTAATACGAAGAAAAGATTTCCAACTAGTTTTGAAATTGTTTGGATCTGACTTCACAAATTTCCCAATGTAATTACCCACACTTTTCAGCACATTCTCCGAAGCAAATCCTTTTGGTAAATCATATATTTGAATCCATATATCACTCTCTTCCAAAGCTACCGATAATGGATCATCCCCTTCTGAATATTGTTGAAGTACCAGCAGATTATGCTCAAACGACCAAGGTCCGCCCTCCAAAACTTTCCTTACATCCAAGATATGATAGAATATGAATGCATACCTTTGCTCTCCAAGGTCATGCACCTCTAACCCCTGCTTTGGTCGCCATAGGGACGCAAGTACATTCTGCATAGCGTTAAAATTTATATTTTTCTCTGTCAAAAACCTTCCAACCAGCATGAACTCATCCGTCGATTTTCTTACAATTTCTTCATCCGCTCCCAGTACTATACCACCCTCATCCTCATCCTCAATCGAAAGTTTTGAATACAGATCTTCTAGTTTTTGATTATGATTAGCCATGAAATAAGATTCAATGATTAAACAGCAAAAAAATTATGAACTTGTCACAAAAATGAACAAGACAAAAAACTTGCATATTAGCAAGACTTACTGCGCTCGCAGCTTGCAACTTAGTTTCTTTTTAAACACAACATGCGACTTACAACACCAAAACGGATAGGCAGCCTTTTGACTCTGGTCGCCGCAGGGAATTAGATTAAATCTACTGAAATTATCCAAGGATGAACCTGTAGTCGCCACTTAACACTTAACAATTTTTTGTAGCCCCAAATTAATTATTTCTGATTTATTTATTTTTCCATAAAATTTAAAATTCTTAAATTTAATTTTTTCTTAAATAATAATTTACATTTTATTTAATTTTTAAAAAAATTCGAAATTCTTGAAAATTAGATTTTACGTAAATATTTATTTTTGATTAATTTTTTTTTAAGAAAATTAAAAATATTGGAAATTTGATTTTTCTTAAATTTTAAATTAAGGGTACTCAAGGTATTGGTAGACTCAGGATTTCTCCGGGATTTTAAAGTGGATTTTAATCTAGTTTTCTCGAAGATCTTAAAAACAACTCTATGATTCCAGATTATACAGTCACACAGTGGTTTGTACCAATGCTATATTTATCTGGGAATCACAGAGATCAGAAAGGCATAAATTGTGGAGGTCAGAGAGAATAGTGGGGATATACCAATATTTCAGTTACAGACGGTAAAGTTGGAACCTCTGGACAAAATATAAGAGTTACTGATAGCTGAATCAAATGAAGCTCATGTAGAATTACATTAGGGACTGGACGTAAGGGCAGTGTTTCACATGTCAGGGAAGTTTAGTCGCATCAGATTCACAAGGTGTATATAAGCTATATCCAAGGATCAAGCCTATCTATTCTGAAGCAGAGACTTTTACGGATTCAGTTCTAGAGGTGATTTCAACACTGAGATTGGGACAGATACAAGATTTGATAGCTACAGTTAGGACAAGACATATGTGTCAAGTAACTATCAGGGGTTTTGCTAAAGAACAAGAAGCTTGACAAACAAGGATGAGTAGGGATTCAGTTGAAGAGTTGTGACAAAGGTGGAATGGTTTCTTAGGGAAGCAGCCAGTCAAAACTTATAGTGCACGGGAAAGAGTTGGGATGGATCAGATGACGAGAAGGAAGATCATGAATATCTTGCTTTTATAGCAATCTCTAAAGATGGTCCAACTCACATATCTCACATAAATGGTCAGTCAAAGATAAGAATGAGCATGATAAGGTTGCAGCTGTTGTTATCTCTGTTTATAATAAAATCTCTAATCCATCTGGACCTAAACTAATAAGTTGGGTACCAAGAACTGTTAATCCATTTGTGAGTGCAGGACATAACAGGCTAATTGATTCATATGTATTCTTGGTATTTGATACTCAAGGCATATGATCAAAGAAAGAGCCTCACAATCAAATGTGATCAACAAAAGCTATTCTGTCAATAATCTTTGGAGATGACAGCAAAGGTTTTCATTATGGGGCAAGCTATACAGAAAAATGAATGTCATCATGGATTCAACAATTGCTATCACCGATAACAACTAATCATTGGAGTCACTGATAACAATTGAAACATCTTTCTTGCTAAAGAATCAAGGCACAAATCCTCTTATCGGACAGTTCTGCATCAAAGGACAAAATGTCAATTCAACGAAGGATTAGTGTCTCATCTAACGCAGGAAGGTTGAGAAGCTTGCTCTTCTTAGAGTAAGGAAAGGAAATGCTCGTGGCTAGACTGGAAACTCTGAAAAGGTGAAGTCAATGGTTTTTATTGTAAATCTTCATCTAACAAAAGTTTAGCTATGGCATTAGAAGCTCTCACCCTTGAACATCAACACAAGGAACTCTTTTTTATAAAAGAGATTAGTGAGAGGACTGCCTCATGTGGAATTCAGAAGACGATAAATGTGAGGCATGTCAGAAAGAGAAGTCAAAGACAACATCACATCAAAGCAAAGATATGCCTTAGTGATGAGTGATGGCTACTCTTAATACAAAGTTGTTGTTCGTGCGTTCTCAAGACATGACATCACAGATGGTGATTGATCATATCAGAAGATCAAGCTGGAAGCAACTGTAAAAAAAATAATCTTGTGGTCAGATAATGGGACTGAATTCAAGAAGCAGTCCTGATTAATATCTGTAACATCAAGAATATTATGAGGCATATTCAGCACTAGGAACTCCGTGTCAGAATGAAGTGGTACAAAGAAAGAACCGGTACTTGAGTAAAGCTACAAGGGAAATATCAAGCTAATCAAGACTTTCTAAATACCAAAGGGCTGGAGCAGTCAAATAGTTTACAACAAGTAAGATCAAGCCTTGATCATGATGTATACATGAAGACCACTAATGAGATAATGGCCAATAGAAGCAAACACTAGATAACTTGAAAGTGTTTGGAGAGAATATTCTATAGAAGCAAAAAATGAAATTTTTTTAGTTGTTTGAAGATCTTGGAATTTGTAGCTAAGACTAGTTAGGATATTTTCCATGGCTACTCAGTGAAGTCTACAACCTACAGGGCATTTGTGGTTGACCAACAGAAGATGATTGAAAGTCTAAGTGCACAGTTCAAAAACATCATGCTCCAAGCTGTTAAAGGAGAAATTAATCATATTGGTGATTCATATCCAAGCAGTGGAATGACACTGTATAACACAACTCATTATTTCAATGAAACCAGTCAGCAAGGGTAAGGATTTTCAGGAAATTCCAGGAATAGCTTAGGGGGAGCAATAGAAGGATCAACTAGTTAGACACAACACCACATTGAAAATTCAGAGGACACAATAAGAATATATCTGCTGAGACAAAGGGTTCAAGTCTATTCCCAGAGTCTAGTTCTTAAGTGATTCAGATGGTGAAGTAATGATTAGAAGGGCTACTGAGTGCGAATGATTATTTCTCTAGCTTTCTATCTGAAGAAGAAACTAAGAAAGTTACAGAAGCTCTGATAGATCCAGATTGATTGGGTGATTGCAAAGCAAGATGAGCTCAATCAGTCATCAAGCAGATTGAAAGGAAGCTGGTATCCAAACCAAATGAAAACTTTGTAATTGGTACTAGGATAACCATAAGTCAATACTGGATGACAATGGCATTGTCATGAGGGATAAGGCCAAACTAGATGCTAGGTTATTATCAGGAAGCAGCTGACCAGAAAGCACCAATGACGAGACTTGAGGATATTACGACATATCTAGCACATGTTGTATATTCTACCTGGAATTGGACTCTAGTAAGTGCGAATAAGTGTACTCCTGGTTGGTGAGTCAAAGGAAGTAGTCAATGCATAACAATTCATGGACTTTGCAGTTGCAGATCTATTGGACTCTGTATATCTCTTCTTCACAAGCTCCTTTCAGGTTGGTATGAACTAGTATACTACTCAAGCAATCGTTAAGGACATGGTATGGCACTCTAACTGAAGTTACAAGTTTAAAATGAACAAGTAGAGTCGTCATATTAATAACTCTATTATCACTAGGCACACACATAATGTTATATATGTGTAGTGATAAATGTTCTCAAGATGCTAATGTGCAAGGTTTTGAGTGGATCATAGAGAATCCAATTGTATAGCTATTACTAAGATTATTAGATATCTTAAGGGACTACCAACTCTTGGAGTAAAGTACCCTAAAAATATTGTGCCTAACATGTTTGGCTATATAGATTACGCAGGTTGTAAGAGTGACAGGAGAAGCATCTCGGGAAGCTGTCAACTTCGTGGAAGAAGATTGATTTCTTGTTATGATAAGAAAAAACCTCAAATCCCAAAACTCTGTGAACACTCTATGACAGTGCACCTTCACACCAGGTATCATTTCTTTCGAGAGCATGTCTTTTAGTCAAAGAGTCAATTGCAGAAACACTTATTAAATCACTTGATAAAGTTAATTTTTTAAGACTGGTTTGTAAGTGTGGGATATTATTCATTATATATTAGTTAAAAATCTCATCTATAAGGAATTCTTAATATAAGTTCACAAGTATTAAATCTTAAATATTTAAAGGACTTGTGAATTTATCAGTAATCCAGTACCTCATACTTAGTGCTTATATCTTGATTATCATGATTACAATGTTATATATATTTGTGGTAGTTATGTATTATAGCATTAAGTTTGAATTTTATTTTAATTAATTTAAATTATGACTATAGACAATTCCATTCCATATCAGTCTCATAATTTAAATTATATTAAAATATTATGCAGCATAGTTATTTGTATCATGTACGAATAATTATGATACTTTTAGTATTAGTGATATTATTTAGAATTTTCATTTTAAGTAATCAATGTTTATTTCTAAAATCACTAATATTGAAAATTGAAGTATTTTCTAAGTTATGTGTATAAAACTCTCAATATTTTATATGCTTAGAAAGTATTTCTAAAATTACTAATTATCCAAAGAGTGATTGCCATGTATATAAGTCATATATCCTATTGGTACTTACTCAAAGATAATTATAAATATTTAAGTGTTAGTATCTAACTCATAGATATTTGGTATTTATTTATTTAATATTTATTTTGGGTAGTTTGGATTATGGAAATTGAAGCAATTCAATGATTTTATTTGCTCCAGAATTCAAACTAAATTAAAATAAATAAGCAGCATGTTTTATTATAACTAAATTTGTCAACAATTGATAACTAGTATATTAATTGTAACTTATGTGTTAAGTTAATAATGAAATTTTGATTTTAGTGAATTTAGCAATATTTATATCTCAAGAATTCACTGAAATCAGAATATGATTGTAGCATGATTAGTTGTGTGCTAATTCTTGACTTATATCTGTTAATGATACTTAGTTAAGAGTTTAACTATGAACTAATTGTGAAGACTTAGGAGATGCTACCTATATATTAGGGATCAAGATCTATAGAGATAGATTGAAAAGATTAATCGACCCAGTCGAAGTACATACATTGATAAAATATTACATCATTTTAGGATGCAGGAGATAAAGAAAGGATACGTTTCGATGTCTCATGGGATAGTCATCTCAAAAGATAATTGCCCCTAAATCATTAGATGACAAGGGCCGTTTGACAAAGCTCCATATGCTTTAGCAATTGGATCTATAATGTGTACAATCATATGTATTTATCCTGATGTTTCGTATGCTTTGAGCATGACGATCAGATACCAGTCTAATCCAGGTGAGGGTCACTGGATAAGTTTCAAGAATATTCTTAAGTACTTAAAGAGGACTAAAGATTTATTTTTGGTGTATGGAGAATATAGGGAACTAGTTGTAAAGGGTTACACTGATACTAGTTTCTGAACCTAATTTTTGGATAGACAAGGATGATTATGTGTCTATGTCTGGTTTGTGTTCTATCTAAATATAAGTTATGTTAGCTGGAATGGTTCATATCAGGAACATTGATGATTCTATAATGGAAGCCGAATATATTGATATTTTTGAAACAACCGAGGAGACTGTTTAGGCATGTCCTTAGGCTATATCACCTTATTAATGAGATTAATGATCAAGGAGATATAAATGTAAAGTGCATTGCAATGACAGTGTTGCAGACCCACTGACTAAGGCTTTATCACAACAGAAGCACGATGGTCATACTAGTTCCATGAGTATTAGATACATGGGTGATTGGCTCTAGTGCAAGTCGGAGATTGTTAGTGTTTGTGCCCTAGAGACAACACTATGATGTTTTAGTTTAAGACATTAGGATTATTAATGTTTATGTTCTATCAATTATTCCCTTTATAATTTATTAATTCTTAATTTACTGCGATATAAATGTTAGATTAATAAATGTCCTTGGAATATGATATGCAATTCTATATCTCTAAGTACGTGACTTAGAAATGAGATTATGAGGATAGTATCAATATTCCTAAAGGTCCCTAGTTGAGTATTATTATTAAGGGACAATAATAATGCATTAAGACCGGTGTGTTTGTTGACTGATGATCACATCTTATTGATCATATGTATAGTGATACTAAATTCAAAAACACAGGCAGATGTATATGTACATGGTGTTGGAGAGACCCGATGTGAGATTCTATATGTCTGTTGTGTCATAAGTAATTCTCACAGTGATAATGATGTAATGGTCCTTAGACCTGAAGTCATTATATTTCTATACGAGAATTAATATACATTGATTCCATTAAAAGTTATCCTTGACCGGGTAATGTTAAAAGTGGACATTGGGTATATTATTAATCGTATGAGAAATATGAATGATCTAGATGGGATTTAACCCTCCTATTTTAGGAGTGATATTATTGGCCTCTTGTGTGAGCTAGACTATGAAATGCGTGGCCACGCTCAAATATAGATTTGATATGATAGTCTACTCATTGATCAAGGAAACTTGGATTAAACTATGATGAGGATGAAACATTACATGCCTCTAATTTAATCTATAATATTTGGTTAAATGGATTATATTACATTGTACATTATTCACAAAAGGTTTAATCGGTCACCGATTCAATTATTATTACTTGGGTAGCAATGATGTATTACTAGATGTCACTCATTGTGTACGGTTTTAAATTAGATTCAAAATTTGTTGCCAACGTAATAATAACCTATAGGGTCACACAGTAAGAATGCTTGAAGGATTATTTAATTTAAATTGGATTTAAATTATATTAGAGTAATTCAAATTATTTATAATATTAATTAAGTATGACTTAATAAATTAGATAAATATTGATATTCGAATTTACTAATATTAATTATGAAATCCATTTGTTAAATAATTAAGTGTGACTTAATTATTGTACAAATGTAAATTTCAATTTAATAATAACTCCTAATTAGTTAAGAGTTATAATTCTTATTATACTCTCTATATAATATCTCTTGTGTGGCTGATTTTAAAAATAATAAGACTTTTACTAAAACCCTAGCCACCAAGGGAGAAGATGGAGAGAGCAAGAAGAAACGAATTTGTGCTAGTACACATTTAATCCTTACGTTCAAGCATTCGTGTGGATACTAATAGAGCGTAGATCGCGAGAGCGGGATGCTTGGTGATTGAACAAGCTTTGGATCTCCATTAGTCAACCAATTTGTAAAGCTTCTTAAGATAAATAATATTATCTACGAATTAAATATCTATTTTTTGCATTGATCCTGCGGCGGGTTTAGAAAATTCTGATTTTTCACGTTTTTAATTACTGTTTCCGTTGCGTTTATGTGCTTGAAACCCAACAATGGCATCAGAGATACTTGCGAAAAGTGTTTAATTCATTTATGTGTTTACTGGTTTTATGTTGATAACATGTATACAATATTCCATGACTGTTATGTATGCGATTTTGTATGTTTTACATGTTGTTATGTTTATATATACGTATGTATATATATGTTTTAAATATATGATATTCATGAGAGTTTTATAATCATACGATGATTATATAATCTGTATATATACTGATATATACATATTTTATGTTTGTTCTTATTATAAGAATCGTATTTGATACGATTCTGAATCGGATGCAGCGGATTTGCTGAAATCTATGTCTGGTGTCCGATTTTGGCGAACGAATATGCTATTTCATATAGAATCTAGCGCCTGAACGTAACTGATAGCTAAAGCTATTATCGACTGATCTGTAAGGCGTTTGACGTTGTTTAGGCCCTGTAATCTGCGATTTAATGTTATCAGATTTAATTTCAAATTTTCTAATTTTTTCAATATTTGGTTTTTATGATTAGATCATGATGGGTATGATATGTTAAGATCATATTATGTGTTTTAACATGTTATTTTGTGTTAATTGAGCATGGTGGATGGTTATGGCTTATGACCTTAGGTTAATGGTTTTGCATTTTCAAATATGGCTTGCATGTCATTTAATCTTGGTTATGAAATGTAACTCGAGTTCTTCTTGTAAGTTCATTAGATTAGTTTTCATATTTCATTCTTGTAATGTACATGAAGACATGAAGATTTGAAGATCAAGGGTAATCCCACACGGAGGCCATCCAAGGAAGCAATACAAGAAAGAAGACATGTAATAGTTAGCGTGTATTTATTTTCCACCTTAGATTGACCTAGATCTTTGTCATTAGCTTGATAAAGATCACATAGGATGAAGCCATAACCAACCACGTTTATTTATTGCACTTCACATATATATGTGCATATGATGAATGTATGTGTAGAGTAGTTTATAAAGATGCATGCTTAATTAGATTAAGAATATATGTATTAGATACGACACCCATGCCATGCTTGCTAAACAAGATAAAATCTATAATGATTCAAGATTTTAAAATGAACAAACGATTATGAGATTCTCATGTTTATGAAAAACGGAATAAAATACAAATTTTCTTTGTTTCTGACATAGGGCGATTTTGTCAAATGCGAGTTCATTGAACTTGTAAGGTTGTGGGTTTTAAGCGAGACCGTTGTGACTCCCTCACTACCTGGTAATCAAATTATTGACGAATATTGATTTGAAGTATTTTATTCAAGGAAAAATTGGGAATCTCTTTATGATGGGATCATGATCGTTTTAAAATTAACAAAACCCTAAAGCTAATATTAAGTTGATCAGATGCCTTCCAATGAGTCCAATGTGTTAAACCCTAGATCGACCAGGAGTAGGTTCGTCAAAGCGAAGTACTCCTACCTATCGTAGGAGATGTGTTGAAGTATGTTGATACTTTTTGACTATTGGGTTTGACTTAACTAAGTTATCACAATAGGGTTGTGAACTTAGAGGCATAGAGTTTGGCGAGATTTATTAGATAAATATGAACAAATGTTGTTCCACCAAGCTATCCAAGAGTTATACAGTTGATATAATTGACAAACGTTATTTACCTAAATAATCATGTTTAGGAGAAAAGCCAAAGATGACCTAACGCGTGGTGAAATATGGATCTTGGCTCACTAGAAAGGATATAGAAGATATTTTTTCCTAATTAATAGTTAGAGCTATTGATTTGATAAAAATAGTGGGAGATATATATTGTGTATATATATATATGAATAATCACTTGAACATAATTTAATGATCATGTGTAGACTAAGTCATTTTATGCACTTTAATATTATAGATATCATATGACAAATAACACAAATAACTTCTCTATGTAATAGTCCTTAAGAAGGACAAACTGACATGAAATAATTTCCTCAATTGACATGGGAACATGATGATTGTCCTCAGTTTCAAGGATGTCACTCAAACCCCTCCCGTATTACTTCTAGATGAGAATGAAACATGTGCTGAACAAGATACTTACCAGAAGCAAATTAATTATGCAACTGATTTTCATGTCTCATGCTTGTAATTATGAGTGCTCATATTTAAAAGCAACAAGAGCATAATGATGCTTATGATATGATTGAGCACCTTCAAAGGATGTTTGAAGGATAGGCTCGTAAGAAAGATTTGACAATAATAATAATAAGGCACCATACTTTTGCATTAATGGGAGAATAATATCCGGTTGGACCACATGTTCTAAAGATGATAGGTATATGTACCTTGATATTTTGGGTTTCAAGAATGGTCTAGAGACTCATCTTGACTTGATTAAACAATCTTTGAACAACTTCTATTCTCGGTTTGTTAAGAACAAAAGGAATGAGATAGACAAAACACTCACTGAGTTATTAGGAATGTTTAGAACTGCTGAAAATAACACTGTAAAGGCATGAATTACGTCCATATTGATGGTGTTCACATGGAATGCAAATGGGAAAGGAAAGTGGACAGGCAAGGTGAAGATTTGATCTTATTCGGTGCCAAACCAAAGTCCAATCTCAAAGGGCTTTTGAAGCCTGATAGTGGTGTTGCTAAAGGAGATGATTGTCATTTCTGTGGAAATAACTGGATGATTGGAAGTTAAATTATCGAGCTTGTTTGGAAGATCTAAAGAAGAAGACTAGAACTGGTCAAGCTTCAGGTATAGGGTTAGAATTGGAGCAAAAGTTGTTGCTCTAGTTGAAGGAACTCGATACCTAATTTTTCCCATAAGGCGAGGAGAACTTGATAAATTGTTATAACGTGCCTGCCTTAGTGGATACATTAAATCAATTTCTTGTCAAGACAAGAAAGATTTTCATTTTAATTAAATAAACAATAGTTGTTTATTCTATTTTAATGATAAGGCTTATAATGTTGCACAATTAGTTAAAAATTTATATGTTCTAAGTTGACTCAAATCAAACATTACCTCTAGCATTGTCGTTAAGCCATATTAATGAGAAACGCATTTCTGAGTTACATATACATGAATACTTGGATAAGTTTGATTTTGAATCATACAGAAGATGCGAACTTTGTCTCATTGGCAAAATGACTAAAGCTTCTTTTACCTGATTAAGTGAAAGGGCCACCGAATGATTAGGACTTGTACATAATGATGTATGTGGTCTAATGCGTATGATGGCAATGGGTGGCTTATACTACTTCACAATATTTATTGATGATTTTAGTAGATATGGATATGTATGTCTTATGAAGAACAAATCCGATCCTTTTGAAGTGTTCAAAGAATATAAGATCGAAGTAGAAAAGCAAACAGAGGAAAGTATAAAAGTTCTACGATCAGATCGTGGAGGAGAATACTTAAACCTTAATTTCAAGAGTTTCTTGAGGGAGTATGATAGTGTATCATAACTTACTCTTTCTGGAACACCTCAATGGAATAGAGATTCTGAGAGGAGAAATCGTACCTTGTTGGACATAGTGCGATCGATGATGAGTCAAGCGGATCTTCCATTCAGTTTCTAGGGTTATGCTCTAGAAATGGTTGCATACACTTAACCAAGTTCCGACTAAAGCGGTTCAAAATACTCCGTATGAGATATAGAGTGACAAATGTCATATCATGTCATTTATGAAAATTTGGGGACGTGAAGTGTTTGTAAAACGTTTAGCCTCTGACAAGCTTGGACCAAAATTAGATATATGCTATTTTTTGGGATACCCAAGTGAGACTAGGGTATAGATTTTATAATCCTTCCGAGAACAAAGTGTTTGTTGCTCAGGCCGCTGTATTTCTTGAGGGAGAACTACTTTCTAAGAAAATTAGTGGGAGGATAATACATCTCGATGAAGATTGAGAACCACATGATAACATTGAACCGGAGTTGGAATAAGATCAGGATGTACATCAAAATGTTGAAAGTAATCCTGACCAAGAAACACATGTTATCCGTTGATCTAGTAGGATTCACCATGAGCTCGGGAGAAATTATGAATTTCTTTTGACTCAAAATGGTGATGTGATGCTTACGGATAATGATAAGCTTCTCACCTACCAAGATGCTATGAACAGTTCAGACTCCGAGAGATGGCTAGAGGCCATGAAATACGTGATGGAATCCATATATCAAAATAAAGTATTGACTTTAGTTGATCCACTCGAAGGGGTAAAACCTATAGGGTGCAAGTGGGTTTTCAAGAAGAAAACTGACATGGATGGTAAAGTACAGACCTATAAGGTGCGACTAGTGGCAAAAGGTTTCAAACAAATTCATGGTATAGACTATGATGAGACTTTTTCACCAGTTGTTATGGTCAAGTCCATCAGGATTTTGTTAGCAATAGTTGCTTACTTTGACTATGAGATTTAGCAAATGGATGTCAAAACTGCTTTCTTATATGGGAGCCTTGAAGAGAATGAATATTCATTTTGATGAAACGGTCAAAGAGTTTGGTTTTATTCAAAATGGAGATGAACCAAGTGTTTACAAGAAGGTTAGTGGGATCCATGTGACATTCCTAGTATTACATGTAGATGACATATAACAAATAAGGAATGGCATACCTTCTCTACAGGCTGTTAAGACTTGGTTGAGAAATAGTTTTTCGATGAAAGACTTAGGCGATGCTACCTATATATTAGGGATCAAGATCTATAGAGATAGATTGAAAAGATTAATCGACCTAGTCGGAGTACATACATTGATAAAATATTGCATCATTTTAGGATGTAGGAGATAAAGAAATGATATGTTTCGATGTCTCATGGGATAGTGATCTCAAAATATAATTGCCCCTAAATCATTTGATGATAAGGGCCATTTGAGAAAGCTCCATATGCTTTAGCAATTGGATCTATAATATGTACAATGATATGTATTTATCCTGATGTTTCGTATGCTTTGAGCATGACGATCAGATACCAGTCTAATCCAGGTGAGGGTCACTAGATAAGTTTCAAGAATATTCTTAAGTACTTAAAGAGGACTAAAGATTTATTTTTGGTGTATGGAGAAGATAGGGAACTGGTTGTAAAGGGTTACACTGATACTAGTTTACGAACCTAATTTATGGATAGATAAGGATGATTATGTGTCTATGTCTGGTTTGTGTTTTGTCTAAATATAAGTTATGTTAGTTGGAATGGTTCACAGCAAGAACATTGATGATTCTATAATGGAAGCCGTATATATTGATACTTTTGAAACAACCAAGGAGACTGTTTAGGCATGTCCTTAGGCGATATCAACTTATTAATGAGATTAATGATCAAGGAGATATAAATGTAAAGTGCATAGTAATGATAGTGTTGCAGACCCACTGACTAAGGATTTGTCGCAGCAGAAGCACGATGGTCATACTAGTTCCATGAGTATTAGATACATGAGTGATTGGCTCTAGTACAAGTGGGAGATTGTTAGTGTTTGTGCCCCAGAGACAACACTATGATGTTTTAGTTTAAGACATTAGGATTATTAATGTTTATGTTCTATCGATTATTCTTTTTATAATTTATTAATTCTTAATTTACTGCGATATTAATGTTAGATTAATAAATGTCCTTGGAATATGATATGGAATTCTATATCTCTAAGTATGTGACTTAGAAATAAGATTATGAGAATAGTATCAATTTCCTAAAGGTCCCTAGTCGAGTATTATTATTAAGGGACAAAAAGAATGCATTAAGACCGGTGTGTTTGTTGACTGATTATCACATCTCATTGATCATAGGTATAGTGATACTAAATTCAAAAACATAGGCAGATGTATATATACATGGTGTTGGACAGATCCGATATGAGATTCTACATGTCTGTTGTGTCATAAGTAATTCTCACAGTGATAATGATGTAATGGTCCTTAGACCTGAAGTCATTATAATTTTATACGAGAATTAATATACATTGATTCCGTTAAAAGTTATCCTTGACCGGGTAATGATAAAAGTGGACATTGGGTATATTATAAATCGTATAAGAAATATGAATGATCTAGATAGGATTTAACCCTCCTATTTTAGGAGTGATATTATTGGCCTCATGTGTGAGCTAGACTATGAAATGCGTAGCCACGCTCAAATGTTGATTTGATATGATAGTCTACTCATTGATCAAGGAAACTTGGATTAAACTATGATGAGGATGACACATTACATGCCTCTAGTTTAATCTATAATATTTGGTTAAATGGATTATATTACATAATACATTATTTACAAAAGGTTTAATCAGTCACTGATTCAATTATTATTACTTGGGTAGCAATGATGTATTACTAGATGCCGCTCATTGTGTACGATTTTAAATTAGATTTAAAATTCATTGCCTACGTAATAATAAACTATAGGGTCACACACTAAGAATGCTTGAAGGATTATTTAGTTTAAATTGGATTTAAATTATATTAAAGTAATTCAAATTATTTATAATATTAATTAAGTATGACTTAATTAATTAGATAAATATTGATATTCGAATTTACTAATATTAATTATGAAATTCATTTGTTAAATAATTAAGTGTGACTTAATTATTATACAAATTGGAATTTCGAATTAATAGTAGCTCCTAATTAGTTAAGAGTTATAATTCTAGTTATACTCTCTATATAATATCTCTTATGTGGCTGATTTTAAAAATTATAAGACTTTTACTAAAACTCTAGCCACCAAGGGAGAAGATAGAGAGAGCAAGAAGAAATGAGTTTGTGCTAGTACACATTTAATCCTTGCGTTCAAGCATTCGTGTGAATACCAATATAGTGTAGGTCGCGAGAGCGGGATGCGTGGTGATTGAACAAGCTTTGGATCTCCATTAATCAACCAATTTGTAAAGTTTCTTAAGGTAAACAATCTGATCTACGAATTAAATATCTATTTTTTGCATGGATCCTGCGGCGGGTTTTGAAAATTCTGATTTTTCACGTTTTTAATTACTGTTTTCGTTGCGTTTATGTGCTCGAAACCCAACAATTTTAATATTTAAAATAGGATGCAATATAATTAATGGTATCTAAAGTACTTGTCAAGTATCAGACAATGATATATTGTTAATATTTTCTTGCAGTTAATTGTGAGATTTTAATTTCTAGTGGATTTATATGAGTTGCTATATCTGAAAGATTCACTACAATTTGAAATCGGCAGCATAATCATTCTTATTAAGAGTATTTATGAATAAACACTATTGTTGGTAATAATTTTATAAAGATAGATTATGGAGCTTTTGACATGAATGAGAATTGCTTAGACTTTACCCTAAGTGATCAATGCTTTTCTAAAAACTCATTCATATTGAAAGACAAAATCTTTCTTTCTCTTCTTACTACTGCTAGGTGATCAGTCTGTGTCTTTTTCAAATCATTTATCTTTTTAGGCATAAGAACAGACTTGTGCACTTGAACAGTTTTAAGAGAAAAATAAAACTTCTTTCTACAATGATGATTGCTTATTTTATTAAAATATTTTGAAATCACAATTGTACATCATTTCTCTCAAAAGATTAAATGCATAATTTTTATTCATTATAGATCTTAAGTGCATTTTATCTCTATATTGTCATATGCTCTGTGATGCAGGTTCAGACTCCAATGGCCTTTTTTCATTGATAGTCATGAGGTTGAAAACCCACAACTTCTATCCCATACTGTAAAGACAAACACAGAAACAGAACTAACCAACACTCTCTTACCACAAAAATGAAGTATTAATGAGCGTGAGGGAGAAAGTGCCTTAGTGCACCACATAAGGAAGGTTCTGAAGTCAATCCAACAACTATGTCTCCTATAAAGATGAGTAGTATTTAAACCGAGGCAACTGCTAGCCCCCATATATTTTTTCAAAAAGATGTAATGGCTGAAAAGGCACAAAAATAGTTACTAGATTCATCCTCTGAACAGGGTGCGTCTATTGAAATTCTCCTGTCGGCCAGGGTATCCGATGTAGTGTCACCACCTCAAACATAAACAATTCTTGATGCACAAGGATAAATTACACACACAGAGGATGAGTTGATGGAAATAAGAGTTTCGACCATTTTACGGTCAGATTAGATTGTTTAAGGTTCTTTAGTGGACCAATTGCCTTTACAGGTTTTATGAGAGGATACTGATCCAATAGCCATATGTCAGTGGTCATTGTCTACCTCCCCAGTCTTAAATCCCCTGGATGCATCTGTGGATAGTAGATCTGACATAGGTGTAGATCGGCAACTTGTTGACAATAATTCAGATATTACCTGATTAGTCACAAGGAAATGTCTTCACAGACATTAGAAGGGAACTTTGATCTTTATGCTAAATTCTTTGGATCATTATTTACCTTCCCAGAGTTCAAATCTGGAACCCTAAAAGGGAAACTAGCAACTTGTAGATTATAACTCAGATTCATCTGATGAGTCTAACAAGGATGGGGATTTGTGAACTCCCATTGCACCACATGTGACCTCCTTAAGGATGGCTAAGGTGATTTTCCTTGCAGGTACAGCTGGATTTTAGAGCTATGAGAGGAGTGATACACTTGTGATAATGAGTGTACACACGAGTTGAGAGAAGACTTAAACACATGTGAGGTACACGAAACAGAATCACGCACTCACGGTGAGGAAGAAAGAGAAACACCAAATCCCATTCCCTATCCCTAAACATGGTTCTTGATACTTCAGGTCTCGAATCTGTTTATGATTGGAACCTAACTCTTAGGGACCTAACATTTACAGATTGGATTAGAATACTTCGGGACCTAACAAGTTGGGAGCTAACAATTGGTAACAATTGGTGATCTCATAGTTGGGAGGTATAAGGAGTTAGAAATATTGGTTAACAGGATGATCAATGGTGAAGCCATTTCTGCAGCATTTAAAGGGACATGATTGATCAGACTCTGACTTGTTATTTCTTTTCCAACCAAGTGAAATATGAGAACTCCTTCAGATAACAGCATACATTCCTTCTCTATGGGGGGGATAAAAGCTTAAGTAATAGTTTGGAGGATTCTTCAACTAAGGGGGAGAAATAGCAGGCAGGTGGAAAAAGGTAAAGCATATAACCACAACACCATTGTAATTTGTAACTACGGATCCTATTGTACGGGAGAGGTGGTAAACACGAAGTTGATTTCCTAGTAATCAGAAGAATTGGTTTGGTTCATCATTATTCTTCATAAGGGGAGAAGCTATTTTCCAAAAGGGGAGTACTATTGGTTTTTATCTGCGGATCCTATTGTACGGGAGAGGTGGTAAACGAAGGTGATCTCCTTTAAGCAGTCGACTCTCATAGGGGGAGAAGCAAGAGAGATATGTGCTTCTCAACAGGAAATGTGGTTGTACAAAAGAAGCTGTTGATGATTACTTCAAGACTGAGAAGTATTATCTAGCAGATATTTGAAGAACCAAGGAAATGAAGATGAAACTACTTAAAGATCAGTTCAGTGCTAGAGGAACAAGCATCTTTCATTTCAGTTACTCAAGAAATCTGGAAATGCAGAATTTGATCCATAAAACTAGTAGCATTATTACAAGTCCCGGTACTTTACTTTTTCTAGTTGTTAGTTGAGTTATCCTCTCTATTTAATTTATTTGTTAGGTTTAACAATCAAATAGGGGGAGATTGTTGGTGAGACTGCGTAGCAGTATGAATTGCTACGTGATAACTCAACAAGAGAACAACACTAGAACATGACATGTTAATAATACTACGACTACACAAGAAATCAGAAGAAATGAAGACAAGGCAAATACAAAGAATCAGAAGATTAGAAAAAGGCTGGAAGTCTATTTACAGGTCACTGAAAGAAGTTCATTAATATGATTATGCCTCAGTGAAGAATAAAGATTAAAGACTTTCAGGGTTTCGGAAATGTTGACAATTCAGTGTACAAGTGTCACCGGATGATTTCAGTGTATTGGCATTGATTGAAGATAGACAGTGTTCGAAGCATAGGGATATGAAGAATTGAAGACATGGTATAGACAGAGGTTAAAGAAGACAACTGTAACATCCGGGAAATATTGTGTAATTATTTTTATCAATAAATAATTATTATGTGAATTTCAGTGAATTATTTGACAATTGATATTAATAATTGGGTGTTTATGTATGATAAAATGTGGATATTTTAATTTTTAATTATCCAGAATCAAATATAGATAATTTTGGTATTTTTCTGGGAATTTTTGAATTTTTATGTGATTTTATAAGGATTTATAGATTTAATAATGATTATTTTAAGTAATTATAAAAATTACTTTTTAGAATTTGAAATCGTCCCACTTCAACCGTTTTTGCGTTTTTAAAACCCGAAACTCTTCAGTAAACTCCTTCCTAACCTAATCTGATAATTTTGAACACTTTTCGTGTGTTGACTTTTTCGATCCGGGGTACGGTTTGACCAGTACGAGTCCTGGCGTAAAATTTTCGATACGCTAATCAGTTTATAGATCGATAAAACCCGTATTCTCGAAAGACGGGATAATATTACTTTATTTTCGTATAAAGTGTTTTATAGGAAGCTCGGGTTTGATATTTATCCAAATCTGGTATTAAATTGTATCGTTTTTATAGTTACTTAGCGGCTAAGTAATCTAGTTTCAGATCCGATATGTAAATGTAATTATGAAATTATTAAATAAATAAAATATGTAATGGTTCTGTTAGGAGTGTGTTTCCTTGTTATTAATTATGGGTAATTGTTAGGTACGAAAATTTCTTGTATAATTAATTATTGAGCTGTATGGCATTATTTTGCTTTTAAAATGATTTTATTGGATATTTAAAAATTCATAATTGATACCCAAAAATTATAAAAATTGGGGCCAAATAATTTTATTAGATATGTAATTAGACCCTTAATTTTATTTAGGGGTATTATTTTAGCTAATATAAATAGCTGATTTAATGTTTTTAATTAATTATAAAAAAAATCAGAATATTCAAGAACAATTGTGTTGGTGAAGAACAACTTGAGAATTAAACCTCAGATTTGAACGTGATTCCGTGCACCAAATCCTTCGTGTAAGTAGTCAAATTGAAGCTTATTGAATTCTCTACTCGATTCCGTAATCAATTTCATTATTGGATTGATTGATTTTTAAGTTGTTGTTTTCGGGTTTAAGCTTGAATTCAGGTGTGATTATCGTTGATTGTTAGATGTTGTAGTTGTTACGAATGAATAAATCGTTGAATTCCTGATCGAACGGTACCGGATTCGTGCGATTTCAGCCCCGTTTCGAGGTCATCGGAGAACCGCCGCGTTCTTCGTTTTTCGGCCTCGTTGTCGATGAAGCAAGGAGGGAGGTGGGGAAGTTGTCGTGGGTTGCTGTAGAACGAGAATCGCAAAAGAAACTAGCCAAAAATCGTGTTTTGCGGCCGATTTTTCTCGCCGGAAAACCCACCGGTAATGACGCCGGTGGCGCTGTTCTTGGTCGACCCGGGATCGACCCGGTGTTCGACCCGGTTTCGATCCAAAAACCCCCTAATCTAATTTCCTGAAATATGTTTCTGTAATTTAATTATTTAGAAAAATCGAATTAAAAATCAGATTAAAAATCAGATTAAAAATCTGAAATATTTTGTAAATAATTTTTAAATTATTTTATTAATTTAAAAATTTGAAAATGTAATTATTAATTTATTTATTTAATTATTTACCTATTTATTTATTTATTTATTTATATATTATTTAATTAATTATTCAATAAATGAGATTAAATAATTAAATCGATTAATTCGATTAATGGTTCGATAATTGATCGATTCAAGCGAGTAACTCATAATTAATCGAGTTGTGTTCCGAATTTTATCAGTTGACGTGCGAGTATCGATTTATTTTTACGTATGTTCAGATTTTGTAATATTTATTCGTATCGATTAATTAATTATAAGTAATCGATTTAATTAGACAATTTATAATAAATTGTAATTAATTCCAAAAATTTGGGAATAATTATTTTAAAATATGATAATTATTAAATAATTATTTAAAAATATAATTAAGGTTTAATTAATTATGATTAATTAATTATAATTGATTTATAAATAATTAAATCTTGTTTATTGCGTAATAATTAAACCGTCTATCCGATTTAAGTGAAACGAAGACCCTTAGACTCAGAAAAATGACCTGATTCCATTAAAGCTAATTATAAATCATAATTTCTTTCAGAAGCAAGTCGAATTACGATAATTATTTATTTATAGACCCTATTAGTGATAAAAACGTGTCCAATAAATCCCAAAAAATTAGGAATCGAGTCAGATAGTGTTTATTAATGCAAATATAGACCTAGTATCGATTCTAAAAATATTTATAAGTCAAAACTAACTATGTGCCTTATGTGCTATGTGATTTACGTGATTATGTGAACCCTATGTGTTAGATAATTATATATGAGTTGGGATATGAAATCGTATGGGTAGAACTGATAATGATATTATGTTAAGCTTAAACGATTATCTGAATTAGGGTATTTTAACCCTGTAGGTCCTAGTCGAGAGGCCCGAGGATTTAAATCGGATCAAAAATGATCTAGTGGTTAGTTTTCGAGCTCAGCAAGTTTTCAATCGAAGGACCTGAGTGTTGGGATTGTATCCAGAATAGGGTAGTGGTTTGACGATAAAGTCAAACGTTCAAGTCGAACCAAAGTCAACTAGTAATAGTGGTTCAAGCTTATTAAGGCAAGTATTCCTTACTTTTCTCGTAACATACTGTAATTACTTCATTCATGTTCTAAGTTCAGGATAGTTAACTATTTTACATTTTGCTGCAATTACTCTTAATTATGCAAGTCCTTTTCATTATTGTTCCTATATTATCAATTGACCTCTTGAGCAAATACCTGTTCTTTCGGGTTATTTGCGAACCCTGAATTGGGATGTTTTGAATCAAAATGATTTGACATCAAATACTTTATGGGCTGGATGATTACTGTGAGGGCCAGTGATGAGCTGAACCCTATTGGCCGGGGATGAACCGGACCCTTGGGCTATAGTGCCTGGGTACCCTATATGTTGGTGGGTCTATGCAGTTGGGTATAGATCCGCACTGTATCCTGACTGATCAGCAGGATATAGTGCATATATTGGTTCTAGTGTCTAGTCTAATTTATTGTTGATCTCCATTAACGGCATTCCTTCTTGAAAAGTTTTATGATTACAAAACCGGACAAAACCCTGATTTAGGAGATGAATATGGGAATTGCTCGTCACTACTGTTTTATAGTTAAAGGCTGATAATAGCCAATATTTATTCGCTCAACTCCTTCAAATAAATAGAATTGTCTAAAATTATTTAAACATTTCGTCCAAAAATTTTCCTTTAATATTGATGCTTGGATCTCAGTTATATACTTGCTGGGCATTTTTGGCTCACTCTTGCTTTGTAAATTCTTATTTCTTTCAAAAATAAATGAGGATAAAAGTGAATAGCATTGAATAGACACTAGAAGTTAGAAAGATCTCCGCTGCGAGAGGATGAAGATGTTAGAAAAATAAAACAAGGGAAGTTAGTATAAAGGTATTTAAACTAGTGTTTTAGTTTATTGTGAAATGTAGAAGGTTAGATTCTTGTTTCATACCATAACTTGTAAACGATCCGGAGCTAAGGGGTCATTGTATATTATTTTACATTATGTAAAGATTATTTAGTGACGCCAAATCTTGACCCCGGATTTGGGTTGTTACAAGTTGGCATCAGAGCAACAGGTTATTGATCCCTGAAATATGAATAGGTGATAGTAAGATAGGAATGATAGGCCATATGAGATAGGAAAGACCTAGGCATACTCAGTTTAAGTTTGAATTGAGTGCGAATTAGGATTAGTGGATCTGATATGGATTTAGTAAGATAGGGTATTGCTGAGAAAAAGGGTAAGGTGAGCATATCAACGCTATAAATATATTGAGTTCTCAGATCCTATAATAATGAGAAGTCGACAGCTCGGCGGAGACTGGGTATGTTACCCTACTTTTCATGTGATTTTAAAGAAAATGCTATTGATTCTTGTGAGAACTTCGTGTAAAGGAAGCTAGGTGAGTGTTAGTACGATTTAACTTAGAATTAGGTAATAGGACAAGCTCCACTTTGGAGGCAACAAGTTGATGGAAGCTGATGAAGAGCCAAAGTTGCAAGTTTCAAAGGCGCCACTGTTGCGAGAAGATTCTTATCACTTATTGGGTGCTGTGCAAGGAATGAGCTTTACCATATTAGGTATACTTAAGGCTAGCAAGAAGGTGCGACCCTATCTATAGGCAGAACGTCGAATTGCATGTGTAGTTGTAAGTATAACGTCAAGGATAATGACGAGAATATCAAAGACGGTGGCAGACTTCAGCATTGGGTTAGAGTTACGAATAAAATGATATACAACGGTAACTTGAAGTTTCGTCGACCGACAAATGCGAAAAAATTCCAAAAAGAAATAGGAAATACACCGAAGTGGGGAGACCCGTACAATGGGTGTTCTTTTAATTAGATATTTCATTAGAGGATTATAAGAATATCAAGTAACTTATATAGTAATGATGACCAGATATTTGATTTTCAAAATTTTAAAATGAGTTTTCGAAAAAGATTTTATTAATAAACTTTCAGAAGATCTTTGTATAAAATGAGTCTTACAATTTGGTTGTCGAATTACTACTTAAGTTCTTGTTATTATAAGTAGAAAATGACCTAAAAGAATAATGGATCTAGACTTAGTATTGTTAGTTCAGATGACCAAGTAGGCCGCTATCATAAGGGAAGTTCAAAGTTTTCCCGTGAAAGAAGAACGTAAACTTTGTTTAATAATATCAATAATTGAATCAACATGTTAAAAACATTATTTACCGTATTTGTAAGATTATTAAAATTTAACAAGATTCGTGATTCAAAAATATAGAGGATAATTGATGGAAATAGAAGACTCTTCCAGAGGATTGGAGAAGAATAGTATTCCTATCAACAAAGTTGGGACGTTGCGTGATTGATGGTTATTCTACACGGTATAGAAACAGAATCAGTGATTATAAATTTCGTAAGGACGCGCTTATGATCGAATTATTAAAGCATTTAATATGAAGGAATTTTCAGATGACATTTCGAAGTTATGAGGTGATCTAAATTGTGAATCCGTTATTTGAATGATCCTTGAAGATACATTTAAGTAAAGCGTGGACGGCGACCAACAGTGTCATCCTTTTCTCTAATACGACAACATATGTTCTTCTTGATTCGTGAATACGTATGAGCTCCTCTTTATTAATAAATTATATGAAGCGAGAACGAAAGGAAATTTATTGTACTCCTTCCGAATTATTTCTCTTCTAAAAATATTGCTTCCTGATTGAGACAAATAGTGTTGTGATGTGACGCTTTGTCGGAATGATGAAGAGTCTGGTGGGACGCCACCTAATCATGTGTTGTATGCCATATAAAGTGAAAGACTGGCCATCTTGAGTACAAATATAGTTGTCTCATTCATATCTAAATCTTCACTCATTCTTCTTCCTTCAATTTATTGATTTAACAGATTCTCCCAATTATTTTGTTGCATTGTTATTCCTTATCCAGTTTTTCAATCAGAATCATATACACAAACTCTCCTCTTGCATAAAGTCTATTCTTTAAAGATTTTAAAAGAAATGGAATAGTTCCGTGTAGCAGGTAGAATACATGTCGAATATAGATATGATTGCAAGCCGATAAATGGTGGACACTTGCGAGCAAGGAAGAATGGATACACCGACAACGTGGTCGTGGAAAAGACCTCAAGTCAGATAGTTGTTCCTGTTACGAGGATCTCATCAGTATGGTAGATTGCGTTTACGCGATGCACTTCTAATCAGAAGATTTGGACATGGAATGAATAGTAGTGAACCGTAATAAATAAAATAATTATAAAATAAGGAAGTAAAGTTGTATACATCATACAAAGCGAATGAGTATCGGGACGACAATCGAAGATCAAGGAATTCTGAACAATAACTCATACATGCAATTAATACGTGAAGCATCCCTTCGTCGTAGAAGATATTTGTCATGAAGATTCAAGATCGAAGAAATCCTAATTGCAAACAAAGTTCGAACGTGTTCTTCAAGAAATTGTGAGGTTCTCTAACTTAAGTAATGGTAAATTTATTACCCATAACCGGGCTAGTGACGAAAGTTCGATACATGAATATAAGTAAAGATGAAGGAATGGGGATCCGACTGTGAAACCTTTTAAGAAATAATGATCTAGTGATTGAGTTTTCACTAGATTGTGACGATGATAATTGAGACCATGCGTGGTTATTAAAAGATAAACAGATTAGTTAATGAAATTGAGTGTGTATCGCCAAAGATAGAGGATTGGTGTGATTAGTTGAATAATGCGGTATAATTCTTAAAAGTAACTATACACAATTAGTAATGGCAAGAAATAAGTTAAAAAGAATCACGAAATAAAATTTTTGAGAAACAACAAGAAAATTTTTAAGTTCATTAATAACATTTAGTAATAATCTGGAAGGATTGAAAAAAAAGTGTGTGATATTAATCGTTGTTGGTTTACGACCTTAGCCCAATTTAAAAGATATATGCTATGACAGTTAATAGTACATATGCTGATCAAAATGATATATTTTGAATTATGGTGAATTGAGGAGTTTGGAGGATGGAAGTGGATCGATATGCTTGTGGATGGTTTGGTTGGTTGATGGTGTCGGCTTGAGTCCGACTGGTAGTCGATTATATAAGGGAAGTGTTGCCCAAATTTTTGAAAATTACCCTACTTTTAAGGATAAAAAGTATACTTTCATATGTTATTGAGATTCTTATTAGTACTCCAAATGATTGCGATCTTGGTTCTTGAGAAAGATTGTTATGACCAAACCGACTTTATATAATTGGTCTTGATTCCAGTTAGCTAATCTTCACTTGGTTTAATTGACCAGTTAAAAGAGTTAATTGATTAACCCTACCAACTAATGGTCAGTTAAACGGAGATCGATTCCAATTAGATTAAGTCAAATTCTGACATGATTTTCAGATCCGAAATCAAAGCAATTAGAAATTTGGAGGAAGTAATAGCATTAGCAGAGACCAGAAATTTAGTAGAATTAGCGTGATGTTACTGCAGGCATGTGCGAGGTTTTATCTAGATGAATAAGCCTTTGCAATAAACAAGAAGAGCGTTTTCAAGAACTGAAGGTTTAAGACAAAAAAAGAGATTGTATCATCTGTAATAGTATTCCATGAAGGACTTAAATGTATACCCATATCGAATGGCGATTTAATGGAAGTTACTGTAAAATAGTGGAGAACTCACAAATACAAGTAGTTGATGTAAGACAGAGACTGAGGAAGTCCGCCTGTGAACTCAGGAAAAAGAAATGTTGATCAATTGCGGAAATTCAGGTTACTCCAAGAATACGATACAAGACATAAATATGGAAGATGACCTTCTGGTGATTTGGTGTGAAGAAAAGAATGAACGTTATGTATGGAGAAATGTTAGAGAAGAGTGTTGCAATAAATTTTATATCGGAATTCCTTAAAATTAAAATGAAGTCCCAAAAGTTCTAACGAATGATGTACCAAGGTTACCTCGGAGCATGAGATAAAATTTCACATTGGTTACTGCATAGAGTCGGGCTGGTGTCAAAAGCCCATATCGTATGGCCCAATAGGGATCAAGTAATTAGTTAAGGAATCTTCAGGATTGTGGGATGAAGGAATAATGAGATAAGGTGTATTTTGTGTTATGCACTAATGTGGTCATAAAAAAGAAGAATGGATGTATAAAGTTACGAATTGATTATCAGAAGTTTGAAAAGTTGACGAATAGGAATAAGTAACTCTTGCGTAGAAATAACTATTTATAGTATTCAATTAAAGGAACGTGTTGGTTGTAAGGGATGACCTAAGATCAGGCTACCGTCAGCTAAAGGTAAGCCTGAGGTCATACTAAAGACTGTGTTTAGAATAAGGTATGGGCATTATGAGTTCTGATGATATTATTTGAATTAACAAATGTACCAATCGTTTCTGAGGATTAAATGAACATAGTATATGAGGAGTATTTGGATAGTGGAATTGTATTCATTGATAACATCCTCACCCATTCAAGGATTACGGGAGACTAAGTTCAACGCCTGAGGGTATGTCTGTGAAGGGTTGAAAAGTAACAACTGCGTTTTAAGCTTCAAATGTATGAATTCGGGTCCTAATTGATTATGAGCTATAGTTGTATGATTAACTACCAACCAGGCCAGGTCCATTTATTGACAGATGTCTTGAGTAGAAAAGAAAGAGTGAATATCATTAAGGTTGCTAAGGAATTAGTAAAGCAATTAGAAAAAAAGTTGGAAATTAATGTTCAGGTTTTGATTCAGTTTCTGATTTATGCTGATACTTACTTTGTTGTTAAATATCAAAGGTGGTATTAATATAGATGATTGATGTTGACATCAGTATAGGGTGTTGTGAGCATCAAAGTTCGTATTGATATCTAATTTGATATGACAACAAAATGAGTATTAATACCAAGAGTTCGGTTTTGAATAAAGTTATGATTCAACCCATTCCAAATTAATATATTTTCTTTCAGATAGCAAAGGATTCTCGCTCGATGAATATACTTGATAGTGATTAAAAAGAAATTGAGGTATACTATTAACTGGTGAGGTAAATGCAATTATCGAGATTTTTTAATTTTAAATTTTAGAATGGACTAAAGACATTTAGAAACCGAAGACACCAGGAGTTCAGTATATGATTCGCAGATGGATGAAAAGTACAAGAGATCGATTAAAGGTTCCCGAATATGATTGAAAATGATCATAGGTCAGGCTAATCGAACAGAAAGAGATATGGAAAGCAAAGTAGAACAGCCAGTGAAAATGGGAGGAATTCATGAGCATGAATTATTAGAATTTGAAAGAAAAGAAGATTAGTATAAATTAAGTTACTCCTTTGAGACAATGAGATAGATTGAACGATTGCGAATGAGTTGGCCTTGTTGTTACAGGTATAACGAGTTCATAAGACATTTATATGTACACAATCAGGAAGGGTAATTTAGCTCCAAGTGTATGAAGTAAAGATTGAGTTGAGTTGTATGAGCAACTAATAGATTTGATGTCGGTAGGAGATCGTTGAGTAGTGATTAAAGGAATGAGTTTTGAGAAATTTTAAGTGAGATACTTGAAAAGTATCATTGTCTGTTCCTTAGCATGATTCTAAGGACAGAATCCTTTTAGATGGGAAGGATGTAACATCTGGAAAATATCGTGTAATTATTTTTATAAATAAATAATAATTATGTGATTATTATATGAATTTTGGTGAATTATTTGATAATTGATATTAATATTTGGGTGTTTATGTATGATAAATTGTGGATATTTAAATTTTTAATTATCCAGAATCAAATATAAATAATTTTGGTATTTTTCTGGGAATTTTTGGATTGTTATGTGATTTTATAAGGATTTATAGAATTAATAATGATTATTTTTAAGTAATTATAAAAATTACTTTTTAGAATTTGAAATCGTCCTACTTCAACCGTTTATGTGTTTTTACAACCCGAAACTCTTCAGAAAACTCCTTCCTAACTGAATCTGATAATTCTGAACACTTTTCGTGTTTTGACTTTTTCGATCCGGGCTCCGGTTTGACCATTACGAGTCTCGGAGTAAACTTTTCGATATGCTAATCATTTTATTGATCAATAAAACCCGTATTCTCAAAAGACGGGATAATATTACTTTATTTTCGTATAAAGTGTTTTATAGGAAGCTTGGTTTTGATAATTATCCAAATCTGGTATTAAATTGTATCATTTTTATAGTTCCTTAGCGGCTAAGTAATCTAATTTCGGATCCGATATGTAAATGCAATTATGAAATTATTAAATAAATAAAATATGTAATGGTTCCGTTAGTAGTGTGTTGCCTTGTTGTTAATTATGGGTAATTGTTAGGTACGAAAATTTCTTGTATAATTAATTATTGAGTTGTATGGCATTATTTTTCTTTTAAAATGATTTTATTGGATATTTAAAAATTCATAATTGATACCCAAAAATTATAATAATTGGGGCCAAATAATTTTATTAGATGTGTAATTAGACCCTTAATTTTATTTAGGGGTATTATTTTATCTAATATAAATAGTTGATTTACTGTAAATTATTAATTAATTAATTATAAAAATATCAGAATATTCAAGAACAATTGTATTGGTGAAGAACAGCTTGAGAATTAAACATCAGATTTGAACGTGATTCCGTGCACCAAATCCTTCATGTAAGTAGTCAAATTGAACCTTATTGAATTTTCTACTCGATTGTGTAATCAATTTCATTGTTGGATTGATTGATTTTTAACTTGTTATTTTCGAGTTTAAGCTTGAATTCGGGTGTGATTATCGTTGATTGTTAGATTTTGTAGTTGTTATGAATGAATAGATCGTTGAATTCATGATCAAACGGTACCGGATTCGTGCGATTTCAGCCTCGTTTCGAGGTCATCGGAGAACCGTCGCCGCGGCGGTGTTCTTCGTTTTTCGGCCTCGTTGTCGATGAAGGAATGAGGAGGGAGGTGGGGAAGTTGCAGTGGGTTGGTGTGGAACGAGAATCGCAGAAGAAACTAGCCAAGAATCGTGTTTTAAGGCCGATTTTGCTCGTCGGAAAACCCACCGGTAACGACGCCGGTGGGGCTGTTCTTGGTCGACCCGGGATTGACCCGGTTTCAACTCGGTGTTCGACCCAGTTTCGATCCAAAAACCCCCAATCTAATTTCCTGAAATATATTTCTGTAATTTAATTATTTACTTTTATTTTTACAAAACAGAAATTAGTTTTGTAAATTAGAAAAATCAAATAAAAATAAGATTAAAAATCTGAAATATTTTATAAATAGTTTCTAAATTATTTTATTAAATTAAAAATTTGAAAATGTAATTATGTATTCATTTATTTAAATATTTACCTATTTATTTATTTAATTAATTATTAATTATTATTTAATTAATTATTCAATAAATGAGATTAAATAATTAAATAGATTAATTCGATTAATGGTTCGATAATTGATCGACTCAAGCGAGTAACTCATAATTAATCAAGTTGTGTTCCGAATTTTATCAGTTAACGTGCGAATATCGATTTATTTTTACGTATGTTCAGATTTCGTAATATTCATTCATATCGATTAATTAATTATAAGTAATCGATTTAATTAGATAATTTATAATAAATTGTAATTAATTCCAAAAATTAGGGAATAATTATTTTAAAATATGATAATTCTTAAATAATTATTTAAAAGTATAATTAAGGTTTAATTAATTATGATTAATTAATTATAATTGATTTATAATTGATTAAATCTTATTTATTGCGTAATAATTAAACCGTCTATCTGATTTAAGTGAAACGAAGACCCTTAGACTCAGAAAAATGACCTGATTCCATTAAAAATAATTATAAATCATAATTTCTTTAAGAAGCAAGTCGGCTTATGATAATATTTGTTTATAGACCCTATTAGTGATAAAAACGAGTCCAATAAATTCGGAAAAGTTAGGAATCGAGTCAGATAGTGTTTATTAATGCAAATATAAACCTAGTATCGATTCTAAAAATATTTATAAGTCAAAACTAATTATGTACCTTATGTGCTATGTGATTTACGTGATTATGTGAACCCTATGTATTAGATAATTATATATAAGTTGGATATGAAATCGTATGGGTAGAAGTGATAATGATATTATGTTTAGCTTAAACGATTATCTGAATTAGGGTATTTTAACCCTATAGGTCCTACTCGGGAGGCCCGAGGATTTATATCAGACCAAGAACGATCTAGTGGTTAGTTATTGAGCTCAACAAGGTTCCAATCGAAGGACCTGAGTGTTGGGATTGTATCCAGAATAGAGTAGTGGTTTGACGATAGAGCCAAACGTTCAAGTCGAACCAAAGTCAACCAGTAATAGTGGTTAAAGCTTATCAAGGCAAGTGTTCCTTACTTTTCTCGTAACATACTGCAATTACTTCATTTATATTCTAAGTTCAGAATAGTTAACTGTTTTATATTTCGCTGCAATTACTCTTAATTATGCAAGTCCTTTTCATTATTATTCCTATATTATCTATTGACCTCTTGAGCAAATACCTATTCTTTCGGGTTATTTGCAAACCCTGAATTGGGATATTTTGAAATCAAAATGATTTTACTTTAAAATAATCTACGGGCTGGATGATTACTGTGAGGGCCAGTGATGAGCTGGACCTATGGGCCAGGGATGGACCGGACCCTTGGGCCATAGTGCCTGGGTACCCTATATGTTGGTGGGTCTATGCAGTTGGGTATAGATCCGCACTGTATCCTGACTGATCAGCACAGTATAGTACATATGTTGGTTCTAGTGTCCAGTCTAATTTATTGTTGATCGCCATTAACGGCATTCCTTCTTGAAAATTTTTCTGATTATAAAACCGGACAAAACCCTGATTCAGGAGATGAATCTGGGAATTGCTCGTCACTACTGTTTTATAGTTAAGGGTTGGTAACAACCAATATTTATTCACTCAACTCCTTCAAATAAATAGAATTGTCTAAACTTATTTAAAGATTTTGTCCAAAAATTTTCCTTTGATATTGATGCTTGGAACTCAGTTATATACTTGTTGGGCATTTTTGACTCACTCTTGCTTTGCAAGTTCTTATTTCTTTCAGAAACAAATGAGGATAAAAGTGAATAGCGTTAAATAGACAACAGAAGTAAGAAAGATCTCCGCTGCGAGTGGATGAAGATGTTAGAAAAATTAAACAATGGAGGTTAGTATAAAGGTATTTAAAATTGTGTTTTAGTTGTTGTGAATTGTAAAAGTTTAGATTCTTATTTCATACCATAACATGTAAACGATCCGGAGCTAAGGGGTCATTGTATATTATTTTATATTATGTAAAGATTGTTTAGTGACACCAAATCTTGACCCCGAATTTGGGTTGTTACAACAGCTGCAGTCTTGAAGTTATACTCACTGACAGGAGTTCATTTATATGTTCAAGCGTCGGTGAAGAATAGTGAATGAAGTATTCAAGATTGTAGTAGCAATGAAGATGTTGTCTAAAGTACCATAAAGAGTTCCAGTGAAAGTACATTTTTTATTGACAGTCACTGTCTGAAGCGATAAAATTGTTGCAAGCTTAACAATATAATCAAGGCCATAATAAGAAATCCTGAATCGGGGTTAGTCGTCTGTGAACCAGACCAGTTGCACTAGGCGTCAACAGCTCGTGAAAGTAATCTGGGTATTATTTTTAGAAGAATGGTTAAGTTGAGGAACGTACTTGGATTGAACGTTTATCTGTTAAAGTACGAGAAGAGGTGCGCGGGTTATACATCTAAGTGGCTCGAGGGATTGGCGAAGCTCAAAGTTTAATTGTTAAATTAAATAAATTTATTTAGTGAACTTTAATATAATTTATTTAATAAACTTAAAATGATTTATCTTATAAATTTTAGATAAGTTTATTTTACAAATCTAAATTAGTTTATTTATATAAGTTATATTTAAGTTAATTTTATAAAATAATTTAGTTACAATTTAAACTAAAAGAAAACAAAAGAAAAAAAATAAAAAAAACAAAAATAAAAACAAAAAAGGAAAAGAAAAAGAAAAGCAAAAGAAAACAAAAAAATAAAACAAAAAAAAATAAAAATAGAAATAAAACAAACAAACAAACAAACGTGTACAGGTTTGTTTTTGTTTTGGTTAAGTTTTGGTGAAGTACGTACTAGGAGGAGTAGTTGGTCGGCACAGAGGATTCCTTCCCCCCTGGTGTCGCCACAGAGAAGCTACTAAAATAAGTTAACTTTACTTTTTCCTCTTCTCCCCCTTGGAGTCGCCATAGAGCAGAACACAGGTGGTCGCCAGAGAAATGTTGTAATATTCTAAGGCAATTCTACTCCACTGTACTCCTTTTGTTGCCACAACTTCAGCCACATATTTTATTATACGTTCAGTTTATTTGTATGGTTAAAATTGAGCCACACATTTGAATTGAATATAAAGAATACACTCAACAACAGATCATATTAAGCTATTGGATTAATTTTATGTTCATCTTCTCTCCCAAGAGAGGTGAAAAATAGCAGCAAAGATTTTCAGAGAAGCTCAAGCTTTTTGTATATCCGTTTAACTTCTCACCGGAGTAACGTTATAATTCCCGATTTAATTCTTGTATATTCATAGGGGCATTATAATCGTTACCCGGTAATTGAATCCTTAGACAACCAAAATCTAGATCATTGTATAGGATTTAATTTATTGATCTTTGTAGAAGCAAGAACATTGTTGTTCTTGGATTGTAGCCGGTTAATTTATTTACCGGAGTGTAGCAACACCCCCTCGAGGATTTATATATGAATATATACTTCCCAGAATATCTTGTGTTCCTCATTTTATATTCCCAAACACTATTCACCTCAAGAATACGGAACCACTAACCGAGCACTAAATCTATATCCGCTAAAGATTCGAAAGAATTTTTAATTTAGTGATTATCGTATTCAACCCCCCCCCTCTACGATAATTCGGGACCTAACAGTAACCCTAGAAAATAACTCAATTCTCCCATCATACTCATTTGATATCTAGACGGCATCAGCTTTGCAAATCTCTCACAGTTTATCATTAGTAGAACCAAAAATATCATCAACATATTTGTACTAATAATAAGTCCTTACAATGGTATTTAAAAAAGAGATTTTTGTCAATTGTACCTCTTGTGAAACCACTTTCTAACAAAAATAGAGCAAGTGTTTCATACCAGGCCCTTGGAGCTTGTTTTAGTCCGTAGAGTGCTTTATCCAGTAAGTAGACATGATCTGGATATTTTGGATCAATGAACCCTAAAGGATGTTTAACATAAACTTCCTCTTCATGTTTACCATTTAGAAATGCACTCTTTAAATCCATTTGGAACACTTTAAACTTCTTGTGAGCAAAATAGGCTAGAAAAATTCTGATTGCCTCAAGCCTTGCAACTGGACCAAAAGTTTCATCATAATCAATGCCTTCTTGATGTGAATAGCCCTTTACAACCAGTCTTGATTTATTTCTTGTAACAATGGCCTCACTGTCAGTTTTATTTCTGAACACCCACTTTGTACCAACAACTGATCTGTTCTTTGGTCTTAGCACAAGAATCCAGACTTTGTTCCTTTTAAATTCATTAAGCACCTATTGCATTGTTGTTATCCAATCAGCATCTTGAAGAGCTTCTTCCACTTTCTTGGGTTCAGTTTGGGATAGAAAAGAATTGTAGAGACATTTATTTTGAGTGGCTTTCCTGGTTCTTACACCAGTATCAAGGTTTCCAATGATTAAGTTAGGTGTGTGTGACTTAGACCATTTTCTTGCAGATGGAAGTTGACTCCTTGAAGAAGAACCTCCCTGTTAATCCATAAACTCTCTATTATTTCTTTGACTTGTACCATTATCATGTCCTGATGCTCCCCCTGAATCAGTATTCCCATTGCTATCAGTATTTAACTCACCAGAATTTGAGGAATGAGATTCTGATAACTTATTTACTAATGTTCCTTGAGTTGAATCACTTGTAGAAGTCTCTGGATTTGAATCATGTTGCTCCGCTTTAACATATGCTTCAGTATTTGAAGAATTTCCACTGTCATGTGGATCATCAAAGCTTGGAGTGATTTCAGGATTTATTGTATCAGGATTTATCAGTGGATCAGGATTTAACTGTTCAGCATAAGGTACTTCATTTTCAAATCTCAACTTATTATGGTCATCTGCATCTTCTAGACGTGTAATCTTCTTGTCATAAAAAGATACATGTATAGATTTCATGATTGTCCTTGTTCTCGGGTTGTAAACTCTTAAGGCCTTTGTAGACAATGGATATCCAACAAAAATGCTTTCATCAGCTTTTAGATCAAATTTGGTAAGCTTCTTTCGATGAGTTTTGAGAACAAAATACTTGCAATTAAAAATGTGAAAGTACTTCAAATTTGGCTTATTTCCCATCACCATCTCAAATGGTGTTTTCCAAGCCTGTTGATCAAAGTTGCATTTTGTGTGAAGCAAGCAGTTTGCACAGCCTCAGCCCAGAAGTAGGTAGGAAATCTTGCTTCCTCTAGCATGGTTCTTGCAGCTTCTATGAGAGTTCTATTCTTTCTTTCAATAAATCCATTTTGTTGTGGAGTTCCAGGAGCAGAAAATTCTTATTTTATCCCCTTGAACTTGCAGAATCTTCCATAGAACTGTTATTGAATTCTGTTCCATTATCACTTCTAATGATCTTCACTTTGTATGCTGATCCTTTTTCCAGTTCTCTCACATGATCAAGAAGAATGGATAGAGATTCATCCTTGGTGTGCAGAGAGTACACCCATGTGTATCTTGTATATTTATCAACAATTACAAGTGCATACCTCTTCTTGGAAATTGATATAACATTGAATGGATCAAAGAGATCAATATGAAGTAGATGATATGGTTCAAGAATGGAGGATTCGGTTTTACCCTTGAAAGATGTTTTCCTTTGCTTGGATTTCTGGCATGAGTCACGTAAGCCATCAAGAGTAAACAATGCATTAGGAAACCCTCTCATAAGATCTTTCCTCATAAGCTCATTGATATTGTTGAAAAAGAAAGTCTTTTATGCCAGTTCCAGCTATCTTCCACGAATTTTCTACTAAGTAGACAAACTTCTGATTCATCGGTATTTGTGGAGACCCTGGCTTCATATAAACTACCATGTCTTACACCAGTCATTGTAATCTTGCCATCAAACTTACTGACAATTTCATAATGTTCTTCATAGAAATTCACATGGTAACCTCTGTCACAGATCTGACTCACACTGATCAAATTATGCATGAGTCCTGCAACTAGAGCTATATTTTCAATGATGACATTCCCGATTTTGATTTTTTCATATCCCAAGATTTTTCCTAAGTTGCCATCTCCATAAAAAAACACTTGGGCCAACTTTCTCCTTGAATTTTAATAGCAGGGATTTATAACTAGTCATATGTCATGAGCATCCACTGTCCAAGACTAGAGAATTTCTCATGTTACCCTACAATCAGTTTTTAAAATCAGTTAGTGTTTAAGGACCCGGACTTGCTTGGATCCTTTGACCTTTTTAAGTTTGTTAACATATGCAGCATAAGAATTCATATTAGAGTTTATGTTAATATTCTTACTATCAATATTTGCACATGCAGAAACAGATTTTGCTTTATTTAAAGAGGGTTTTAGTTCATAATAATCGTAATATAAACTGTAATACTCTTTACATGTATAAATAGAGTGTCACACACTACCACAATGAAAACAAGGACTCTGTGGTTTATATCTAACTGTTCTATTCCTAAACTCAAATTTGGGAGGAATAGTATTTATCTTTTTATTCTTCCTGCAAGAATTAGCAAGATGTTAGTACTACCACAGTTCAAGCATGTCTTTCTAGGTGCATTGGGAGCAGTTACATAATTACCATTCTTATTAACACCTACATTACCATTCCTGTTCTTTTTTCTCCTTATTTTTCATGTGTAATTGCTTCAGCTTTTTCTTAAGCTGTTTCTGAGTCATTAAACAAATATTTACTGGTCTTGTGTGAACTCGTTCACTCTTATCAGTATTTAAGTTTGATCTAGGTGCTGAGGTTGAACCTACCTCATTAACTGACTTAACAACATCAGCACTTGGATTAAACTTAATGGGCTTCAACTGAACCTTGTTCAGTTTGACCTTAGTATTAGTATTTACTGGTTTAGTTTTCTCAGTTTCTTTTTTAATTTTCTTATCAGAATTAGATCTATTAACATATCCTAATCCTGATCCCAACAACCATTCTCTAAAATTTCCTGAGTTATTTTTCATGAGTTAGTCCAAAGCTTGATAACCTCTCTTTCTTTTGCTAACTCCTTTTCTAGATAAGCATGTTTTTCTAATAAATTTTCTTTAACATAAACAACATTATCTCTTTCTTTTTTAATTTCTAGCATGGAAAGCAACTTGATTTCTAGGTGATCATTCCTTTTCTTTAACTCAGAGTTTTCACTCTTGATTCTATTATTCTCTAAAGTTTGATTCCTATAACTAACATGCAGAGATTTAAGAAATAATCTTAATTCATGGATATCATCAGTATCAAAAGCAAGGGCGGTCTGAGGTACCTTTAATTCAGCATTGTCAGTCTCAGTATCAGCATTTTTCATGAGAGTAGAGTTGATACCATCATCTGAATTTGATGAATCATCCCAATTTTTCTTCTTTGTGATCAAGGCTTGTTTCTTATCAGCTTTTGGTTTTCTGCAGTCAGCTGCTAAGTTTCCAATTCCATCACAGTTGTAGTATCTTTCCTTTGGCTTGTCAGATTTTCTAGACTTTGATTCCTTCCTATCATTATTTCTTCTATCATTCCTCTTATCAGAGTTTGAGGAGCTGGAACCTTTTCTGGAAAACCTTTTCCCTTTTTTGAAGTTCTTGTAGACCCTCTTCTTGAAGTGTTAGATATATTTGATAATGTCATGTCTAATATGATCTGTGTTTAGTTTTCAGATCTTACATAAACAGGACAAATCAGTACTTAACTGGATTTCAACACTTATACTGAAGACATAACTTAAGTTATCAGTACTTAAGGTTCATGAGATAATATCAGGACTTAAAGAAGACTTTCAGATAAGGAAGGTGGCTGATTGAAAGGAAAGAAGATCAGGACAAACGAAAGAAGAGATATGCATGAAGAAGGAATTCTATGAAGAATAGAATACTTGGAAGAAAAGATAACTGGTTGATATATTATAGGAAGCAGAATTATATTCCATATCAATTAGCGATTATCTTGTAACTGTGTAGTATATAAACACAGACATAGGGTTTACACTATAAGTGTTATCATTATCGAGAATAATATTCATTGTAACCCTAGCAGCTCTCGTGATATTTGTTCATCACTGAGAGAGGACAGTTCTATATTGTAACAGAGTTTAATAAAGTTTGTATTTTGTTACTTGTGTTCTTTGAATTCGATTTGATTGTGCTATACACTGTATTCACCCCCCCCCCCCTTCTACAGTGTGTGTGACCTAACAAGTGGTATCAGAGCCTATCTTTTAACACACAAACAGTTTAAGATCCAAAAACAATCATGTCTGAAGCAGAAACTCCAACCAAGCCCACAAAAATTGAAGAACCTCCAAAGACTCAAATCCATAGTCGATATGAGGCTATTAGAGTTCCCATACTGAAACCATCTGAATATCCCATATGAAAGGTGAGGATGACTATGTTTCTGGAAGCTACAGATCCAGAATATCTTGACAGAATCAATGAAGGACCTCACAAGCCAACCAAACCCACTATTGTAGTTGCAGGCGAAGCAACAAAGTCTGTACCAAAGGAGAAGAGTGATTACACTGCTGAAGATATCGCATCAATTGCTAAGGATGCTAAGGTACGACACTTGCTGCATAGTGATAAGTGGCATTTTATACCACTTAGAACGTCTTAAAATGGCTTAAATTGGTGTCTTGAAATCAAGTATTTTGTGTATTTGATGCGTTTTTCTAGTGTTTATGCATTTCATGGTATTAGTTGCATTTCGGGGGAGGAATCATCAAGAATAAGCCTTGGCATGTGTTCACCATTGCGAGAGGAAAGGAATGGGCAGATTACGGCGAAGAAACGGAGCAAACCTGGATTTTTTCCAGTAGAGGCCTGCGCGCCCGCGCAGCAATGTTGAGCGGCCGCGCAGCAACCTGCGCGCCCGCGCAGCTATGCAGAGCGGCCGCGCAGGGTCGGGGAAAAAGATAAATTATTTTAGACTTCTACTTATGTTTGGCTTCCAACTTCTATGTAATCTGAGTTTTATGGGACTATTATATAGGTAGATTTGAGACGTTTTCACAGAGAGTATTAAGGGGATTATGTTTTAGATTGTGTTTTACGCAAGAAGCGAAGGAGATAAGGAAGAAGACCGATTTAGCACACCGCAACGAAGAGGAAGCATATTTTCTTGTGATTCTTGTTTCGTTGTAACGTTGGATGCTAGTTTTCTTGCTTTGACTTATTTACTCTTGTGACGTACTCTGTTTTAATATAATTAGTTTAGTTATTATTTTCTTGTGTTTGTTTGTCATGATTTCATATGAACCCGTGATGGCGATAAGTTCTATTATGGGCTAATCGTGATCATGGGGTTGCAACGGATTTATTATGGAATTCTTTAGTTAATTGTTTAATACTTTAGTGTGTGATGATTGCATGATATCTAGTATTTGTTGTGCATATTCGTCTTATGTGCGTCGCGAACATATAAGATAGGGTGTTAATCTCTTGTGAAGCGACGGTGGATCTTGAGATTTAGAACTTGCCATGCTAGCATAGGTTCATGTACGTTGAGCATGATTAGTGGGTAACTCTAACAGTTTTATTTTCCCTATGTAATCAAAAGGAATAACTTGAGCTTAAATCATTGTGTTGTCAATTTCTGTAGACATATAGGAACTCAACATAATTGATGACTATTCAACTTCTATCTTAATTGTGGATGCTTGGTAGAATGGTATTAGTATAATGAAAGTTGGCTTTTATCAGTTTCGTGTTAGTCGATTAATATCATCACTGTCACATGCTAAAGGTAATAACAATGGCTATAGAAGGAAGTAATAATGAAGTTGTGATCTCATGAGTGTTTTATTATTGATAAATTGAAGTGTTAGTTAAGTGGTTAATTAAGTAGTTAATTATAGTTAATATTTAATCAACAATTTTAAGTGTTATTAACTTAACATTGAGAAGTAATCATACATTGGTGAGTGAGTTTAATTAGACAATACTTTAGTCTGAGTCTCTGAGGGAATGAACTAGAAAATATTCTATATTACTTGCGAACGCGTATACTTGCGTGAATATTAGCGCGTGTTTTCGCCCTAACAAGTTTTTGGCGCCGCTGCCGGGGACTCGGCGTATTTGTTTAGTTTATGTACTTACCATCATTGGTCATTAGGACTCAGTGATTAGGACGTAGTAGTTACTTACTCTTTTCGGTTGTGTTTCAGGTACTTTAGCAAGCGTTTATGCAAACTCGTTCTCGTGCTCGCAAGAGGACTTTAGATACAGCTGAGGAGACAGACGAAGTTCTTGATATTCCGGAGAAGTTAGATTTTGAGGATTCGGATTCAGGAACTGAGCAGAAAGAACCAGTAAACATGGGAGATCGTATTGTTCAAGCTGATCCAGCTCTTATGGATTTTTCTCGGCCTAAAATTGATGACATTCAGTCAAGCATCCTTCATCCGGCTATTCAAGCTAACACCTTTGAAATCAAGCCGGGCACTATTCAGATGGTGCAGAATTCTGTTTCTTTTGGAGGAGCGGCAACTGAAGACCCCAACATGCACATAAGGAATTTTGTCGAGATCTGCAGCACTTTTAAGTATAATGGTATGACTGATGAGGCTATCAAGTTGAGGCTTTTCCCATTCTCACTGAGGGATAAGGCTAAAGACTGGTTACATTCTGAACCAGCTGGGTCCATCACTACGTGGCAAGATCTTGCGCAAAAGTTTCTGGTGAAGTTTTATCCAATGGCAAAGACTGCTGCTATGAGGAGGGCTCTTACTCAGTTTGCGCAGCAACTTACAGAATTTATGTGCGAGGCTTGGGAACGCTACAAGGAAATGTTGAGAAAATGTCCACATCATGGAATGCCGGATTGGATGGTGATCACTGGTTTCTATAATGGTTTAGGGGCCCAATCTCGGCCCATGCTCGATGCAGCAGCTGGAGGAGCCTTATGGGCTAAAAGCTATACTGAGGCGTATAATCTTATAGAGACGATGGCTGCAAATGAGCATCAAAACCCAACTCAGAGGATGACGTCAGGCAAGGTAGCAGGTATTCTGGAAGTTGATGCAGCCACCGCTATTGCAGCCCAGCTCCAAGCGCTATCAATGAAGGTTGATTCTCTGGCTACGTATGGAGTTAATCAAATAGCTATGGTTTGTGAGCTTTGTGCAGGTTCTCATGCTACGGATCAGTGTTCTCTTGTCAACGAATCTGTTCAGTATGTGAATAATTATCAGTGACAACAGCAGCCTGTGCCAGCGACCTATCATCCTAATAACAGAAATCATCCAAATTTCAGCTGGGGGAATAATCAGAATGCTATTCAGCCACCATATCAGCAAGGAGTGAGTAAACAGTTTAACCCACCTGGATTCCAGCAACCACAGTAGTATGCTACAAGGCAATCATATCCTCAACAGGGAAGTACAGGTGCACCCACTAGTGCTGATTTTGAGGAACTTAAGCTGTTGTGCAAGAGTCAGGCGGTTTCTATCAAGACCTTGGAAAATCAAATCGGTCAATTAGCCAATGCAGTGCTCAATCGTCAACCTGGCACTCTTCCCAGTGACACGGAAGTACCAGGCAGGAAGGAAGCTAAAGAGCAAGTCAAGGCTATTACCTTAAGGTCTGGAAAAGTGGCTGATGCTGAAAAGGCAAAGGAAGTCGAAGCTAAAGTTAGAGATGAAGAATCTAAGCAAAAGGAGAAAGCGGCGGAACCAAGGAAGACTACTGTTGAACACACTCTGCCTGAGGCTAATACAGGGGAGAAACAGCTCTATCCTCCACCACCTTTTCCTAAGAGATTGCAGCAACAAAAGCTGGATAGACAGTTCGGGAAGTTTCTGGAGGTGTTCAAGAAACTTCACATCAATATACCTTTCGTTGAGGCTCTGGAACAAATGCCTAGTTATACGAAGTTTATGAAGACTATTCTTGCAAGGAAGGTGAAACTGGATGACCTTGAAACCGTTGCTCTCACGGAAGAATGCAGCACTGTTCTGCAGCAAAAGTTACCACCAAAACTGAAAGATCCAAGAAGCTTCACCATTCCTTGCACCATTGGCAATCTAACTTTTGACAAGTGCCTTTGTGATTTGGGAGCAAGCATTAATCTGATGCCGTTGTCGATCTTTAAAAAGTTGGATCTGCCTGATCCAAAACCCACATACATGTCGCTACAATTGGCTGACCGTTCCATTACTTACCCAAGGGGCATAGTTGAGGATGTGCTCGTCAAGGTGGATAAGCTCTTCTTTCCAGCAGATTTTGTTATTCTGGATTTTGAGGAAGATAAGAAGATTCCCATAATCTTGGGAAGGCCTTTCTTGGCTACTGGCCGTACCTTGATAGATGTGCAAAAAGGTGAACTTACTATGCGGGTCCAAGATCAGGATGTGACCTTCAATGTATTCAAGGCAATGAAATTCCCTACAGAAGATGAGGAGTGCTTAAAAGTGGATGTGATTGATACTGCGGTTACTTCAGAACTCGATCACATGCTAATGTCTGATGCATTGGAAAAGCCCTTAGTGGGGGATTTTGACAGCGATGATGAAGATAGCAACGAGCAATTACAATATCTGAACGCTTCTCCATGGAAGCGAAAGCTGGACATACCATTTGAATCTCTTGGTACTTCTGACCTTAAGAATGCTGAAGGGAAGCTCAAACCATCAATAGAGGAAGCACCTACCTTGGAGCTCAAACCATTACCTGAACACTTGAGGTATGCTTTTTTAGGTGATTCATCTACGTTACCTGTTATTATTTCATCTGACCTTTCAGGTAGTGAGGAAGACAAGCTCTTAAGGATTTTGAGAGAATTCAAATCGGCTATAGAATGGACCATAGCAGACATCAAGGGGATAAGTCCTTCATATTGTATGCATAAAATTCTGCTAGAGGAAGGTAGTAAGCCAACTGTGGAACAGCAGCGAAGACTGAATCCCATCATGAAGGAGGTGGTAAAGAAAGAAATTCTGAAATGGCTAGATGCAGGCATCATTTATCCTATTTCTGACAGCTCGTGGGTGAGCCCCGTACAATGTGTACCTAAGAAGGGAGGTATCACTGTGGTCGCAAATGAAAAGAATGAGCTCATCCCTACTCGAACAGTTACAGGATGGAGAGTATGCATGGATTTTAGAAAATTGAACAAAGCCACAAGGAAGGATCACTTCCCCCTTCCATTTATTGATCAAATGCTTGACAGATTGGCGGGTCATGAGTATTTTTGTCTTCTGGATGGTTATTCCGGGTATAATCAGATTTGTATTGCACCAGAGGATTAGGAAAAGACTACCTTCACTTGTCCATTTGGTATATTTGCTTTTCGCAGAGTTTCGTTTGGGTTATGTGGCGCCCCGGCCACTTTTCAGAGATGTATGATGGCTATATTCTCTGACATGATTGGAAATAACGTCGAAGTGTTCATGGATGACTTCTCCGTCTTTGGACACTCATATGATGAATGTTTGAATAATCTGCGCGCCGTACTCAAAAGATGTGTGGAAACTAATTTGGTGCTTAATTGGGAGAAATGTCATTTTATGGTGCGTGAAGGCATTATCCTTGGGCATAAGGTCTCTAGCAAGGGTCTGGAGGTGGACAAGGCCAAGGTGGGAGTCATTGAAAATCTTCCCCCACCTAATTCTGTGAAAGGAATCCGTAGTTTTCTTGGTCATGCGGGTTTTTATCGGCGATTCATCAAGGACTTTTCAAAGATATCTAAGCCGTTGTGCAATTTGCTTGAGAAAGATGTGCCGTTCAAATTTGATGATGAATGTTTGGCAGCATTCGAGACTCTCAAGAAGAGTTTGATCACTGCACCAGTTATTACAGCACCAGATTGGACAGAATCGTTTGAGATGATGTGTGATGCGAGTGATTATGCGGTAGGTGCAGTTCTGGGACAGCGCAAGAAAAATCTCTTCCATGTGGTCTACTATGCGAGTAAGACTTTAAATGGTGCCCAATTGAACTACACCACTACTGAGAAGGAGCTTTTGGCTATAGTCTTTGGCTTTGAGAAATTTCGATCTTATCTGCTTGGTACGAAAGTAACAGTATTCACTGATCATGCAGCTATTCGCTATCTGGTTTCTAAGAAGGATTCGAAGCACGTGACTTATTCGTTGGGTGCTTTTACTTCAGGAATTTGAGTTAGAGATCAAAGATAGAAAAGGTACTGAGAATCAAGTAGCTGACCATCTCTCTAGGTTGGAGAATCCCGATTCTACTTCACAAGATAGGACGTTAATCAATGAATCTTTTCCGGATGAGCAGTTGTTTGCAATTCAGGAGGAAGAACCATGGTTTGCAGATATTGTAAACTATCTCGTCAGCAATATAATGCCTCTTAATTTGACATCCGCTCAAAAGAAGAAGTTTCTGCATGAGGTGAAGTGGTATATGTGGGATGAACCATATTTGTTTAGACAGGGAGCTGACCAGATCATCAGGAGATGTATCCCGTTCTGTGAGACGGAGGGGATATTACGAGACTGCCATTCCACGGTTTATGGTGGACACTATGGAGGTGAGAAGACGGCAGCTCGTATTCTGCAAGCAGGTTTTTTCTGGCCTACTTTGTTCAAGGATGCTCATCAGTTTGTTTTAAGGTGTGATCGTTGCCAAAGAGTGGGAAATTTGTCAAGGAAGGATGAGATGCCATTAAATGTGATGCTTGAAGTCGAGGTCTTTGATGTGTGGGGAATCGATTTCATGGGGCCTTTTATCGTGTCTTGCAATAATCAGTACATCTTGCCGGCAGTCGATTATGTCTCAAAATGGGTCGAAGTTAAAGCTTTACCGACAAATGATGCAAAGGCAGTGCTAAATTTTCTTCATAAGCAAATTTTCACAAGGTTTGGAACACCTCGGGTAATCATAAGTGATGAAGGATCGCATTTTTGCAACCGTAAGTTCACTTCTATGATGCAGCGTTATAATGTGAATCATCGAGTAGCTACTGCCTATCATCCGCAAACAAATGGTCAAGCGGAAGTGTCTAACAGAGAGATAAAGCGTATTCTAGAGAAGGTTGTTTGTCCGTCAAGGAAGGATTGGTCTTTAAAGCTCGATGAAGCTGTTTGGGCTTACAGAACAGCATACAAAACTCCACTTGGGATGTCACCGTTTCAGTTGGTGTACGGTAAGGGATGTCATCTACCGGCGGAGCTTGAGCATAAGGCCTACTGGGCATTGAAGAAATTGAACCTGGATTTAGATGCAGCTGGTAAGAAAAGAATGCTTCAGCTTAATGAACTTGATGAATTTCGACTTCAAGCGTACGAGAATAACAAAATGTATAAGGAAAAGGTGAAGAGGTGGCACGATAGGAAGCTACATCCTAAGTTATTTGTGCCAGGGCAACAAGTTCTTTTATTCAACTCTCGGCTCCGACTTTTTCCTGGGAAGTTGAAATCAAGGTGGTCTGGACCTTTTATTGTCAAAACTGTGTTTCCACATGGAGCGGTGGAAATTTTTGAGAATGATTGGGACCAAGCATTCAAGGTTAACGGTCAGCGGTTGAAGCACTACTATGGGGACATGGCAAACCGAGAGGTGGTTAGTGCCATTTTGTTGACTACTTGAGAAAGGTACGGAACGTCAAGCTAAGGACGAAAAAGAAGCGCTGCGTGGGAGGCAACCCATGAATTGTTGTTACAGGAACCCTTAGAAGTTAATAACCTATCCAAAAACACAAAAAAATCAGAAAACAGGGGCTGAAATTTTTTTTTCCAGAGACCCTCTGCGCGCCCGCGCAGCTATGCTGAGCGGCCGCGCAGGGGTCGAGTTCCAGAAAATTTTTTACAGTTCAGAAAAAAAAAAACAAACAAAAACACAAAAACAGTTTTAGCCCATAAACCCACGAATTGTTCCCACTACCCCATCATTTTATCCCTTAATTCCCAAACCCTAATCTAATCCACACCCTATATATACATATACCTATCCTACATATCTCCCACAAAACTTCCTACACTTAAACCCTCTCACAAACATCAAAAATCAGTTCTTACACACTTTTATTCACGAATCAATGGCACCCAAGAGAGCACGCACTATTGACAGCAGCAGCACAGTTCTTACTGCTGATTCATCGAGGGGTACTGCTGCAAGGCCTCGGTTAACTGACAGAGCTGCGGAGGAGGAGTACACTAGGCTGTTGGGGAAGCCGATTCTGAAGGAGAGGGGGTTTTTACCATCAGGGAGGGATGGTGAGTTGTTGCCCATGATTGCAGAGAAGGGGTGGATAGCTTTTTGTGAGTCACCCGAAGCAGTACCGATGAGCGTTGTTCGCGAGTTCTACGCGAACGCGAAGGCTGAAAAGAATGGGTTTTCTGTAGTCCGTGGGCTGACGGTTGATTATCATCCTGCGGCGATTCGCCGTGTGATTGGACAGCGAGAGAGGAAGCCCGAGGAGGAGAACTGGAATGAAAAGACTGCTGAGGATTTTGACTTGGATTTGATTTGTGCGACTCTCTGTCGACCGGGCACAGTTTGGACCCGCAGTCTAGGCAATAATGAGTATCGTCACTTTCCGGCGATCGCCATGAACAGGTATGCCCGTGCATGGAATGCATTTATATGTGCTAATATTTTGCCTTCTTCACATGCACACGAGGTCACAGTTGAGAGAGCATAGTTGTTGTGGGGAATTCTGCATGATGAGTACTATGTGGACCTTGGTGAGTTTATCTACCAAGGAATTCTGAAGTTTTTGAGGGGAGCAAAGCATATGAACATCCCTTATGCATCCACGGTTATGAAGCTATGCCGAGCAGTGGGAGTGAACTGGCCGGCTCATGAGCAGTTGCAGTTGCCAGCAGCTCCGATTGATTCTGGCACTCTGAATGGGATGCAGGAGTGGACCGGTGGTGAGCCTGAGGAGTATGGGCTGGGATATCATCTTCCAGGAGGGCGTCCAGCACGAGGTGCTACTATGGCTAGGCCAGGGCGTGGTGAGGCTGGTTCTTCAAGAGCTCAGGAGGGTGATGGGATGGGTGATGCCCAGTATAGGAGGCTTTCACGGCGGATGGATGCCATGTATGAGACGCAGAGCAGGTTTGCTCAGGAGCTCACCCTTGTGTTAGGGACTGCTTTTCGAGGCCTTGGAGCTGATATCCAGTGGCCAGTTTTTGGTGAGGACTCTGCATACCCACCGCCTGATACTCCACCCACTGAGGGTGATGATGATGATGACTCCGAGTAGGTATACCATGTGTTCCTTTCTACTACTTTCACTGAGGACAGTGAAGATTTTTAGTTTGGGGGTGGTAGTTAAGGAATATTGTGTGTGTGTCATTTAGTTGCATATTCATGATAGTTTAGTTCATATAGTTGCATAATTTATGCCATTTAGTTTTTTTTTATGAATGTCATGTAGCTCATGCATTTACCATGATCCCTTTTGCAATAAGTTATCGACTGAATTGTGATATTGATGTGAGTGTAGTGATAGCATTAAAGTGATATTAAGTTGTGTAGGTTGATATGCATGCTAGAAACAATTGTAAGTCCACTAAGTCTTAAAGAATGCGTAAGGGCTAGATTGTTGTTATGATTTGGTTGTTTTCAAGGTCAATCTACTTATTATGCTTAGAATTCGATTATAGGTTCTTAGTGATAAAGACATGAAAAAAGAAAAAAATTTGGAGAAAAAAATATGGAAGTTGTTGCTAGTTGTGGCTAGGCGTCAAATGGCTAGTAGCCGACTCGCATATATTGCGAGTAGTCTAGGGTTGAGCAAGATGGAGCGAAACGCACTTGCTCAGAAGTTATAAAAAAAAAAAAAATTGCATAATTGATCAAGAGTGGGCTCTTTGGTATTCGAGTTATTAAGTTCTTAGGGGACTTTGTGCCTAGTGACCTAAGGCTTTTAGAGTCTGGGATCCGCTAACCTAACGCTCGTTACATGGATACCATTGTATAAGTCTTTTGTGGACCTCACTCATTGCACGGTCAAATAAGCATTTGAGTTGTAAATAAAAAGCACGATTCCGTAGTAAGCTCCAGAGTTCTTGTAGTGTTGTATATCACTTTGTGCCTAGAATTTTTATTCTTTGTATAATCGTAGGATTGCCTTGAGGATAGTCTAGTCATAGTAATTGGTCTAGTTCCGAAGCATATCTGTTAAGCATTTGCACACACCACGTTTCTGGTTGTATGTCCGTTTGCATGAGTTTATTGATCTTTAGTTGTCTAACTGCATTCGTTGAGATGTGACAATTTGGTTGGTAAATTGTAGTAAGGGGGATTGTTGCATTTTCATATAGATTGCATTCATGCATATTTTTATTTGTTTTTGAGTTTGTGACGCTTGAGGACAAGCATCGATTTAAGTTTGGGGGTGTGATAAGTGGCATTTTATACCACTTAGAACGTCTTAAAATGGCTTAAATTGGTGTCTTGAAATCAAGTATTTTGTGTATTTGATGCGTTTTTCTAGTGTTTATGCATTTCAGGGTATTAGTTGCATTTCGGGGGAGGAATCATCAAGAATAAGCCTTGGCATGTGTTCACCATTGCGAGAGGAAAGGAATGGGCAGATTACGGCGAAGAAACGGAGCAAACCTGGATTTTTTCCAGTAGAGGCCTGCGCGCCCGCGCAGCAATGCTGAGCGGCCGCGCAGCAACCTGCGCGCCCGCGCAGCTATTCTGAGCGGCCGCGCAGGGTCGGGGAAAAAGATAAATTATTTTAGACTTCTACTTCTGTTTGGCTTCCAACTTCTATGTAATCTGAGTTTTATGGGACTATTATATAGGTAGATTTGAGACGTTTTCACATAGAGTATTAAGGGGATTATGTTTTAGATTGTGTTTTACGCAAGAAGTGAAGGAGATAAGGAAGAAGACCGATTTAGCACACCGCAACGAAGAGGAAGCATATTTTCTTGTGATTCTTGTTTCGTTGTAACGTTGGATGCTAGTTTTCTTGCTTTGACTTATTTACTCTTGTGACGTACTCTGTTTTAATATAATTAGTTTAGTTATTATTTTCTTGTGTTTGTTTGTCATGATTTCATATGAACCCATGATGGCGATAAGTTCTATTATGGGCTAATCGTGATCATGGGGTTGCAACGGATTTATTATGGAATTCTTTACTTAATTGTTTAATACTTTAGTGTGTGATGATTGCATGATATCTAGTATTCGTTGTGCGTATTCGTCTTATGTGCATCGCGAACATATAAGATAGGGTGTTAATCTCTTGTGAAGCGACGGTGGATCTTGAGATTTAGAATTTGCCATGCTAGCATAGGTTCATGTACGTTGAGAATGATTAGTGGGTAACTCTAACAGTTTTATTTGCCCTATGTAATCAAAAGGAATAACTTGAGCTTAAATCGTTGTGTTGTCAATTTCTGTAGACATATAGGAACTCAACATAATTGATGACTATTCAACTTCTATCTTAATTGTAAATGCTTGGTAGAATGGTATTAGTACAATGAAAGTTGGCTTTTATCAGTTTCGTGTTAGTCGATTAATATCATCACTGTCACATGCTAAAGGTAATAACAATGGCTATAGAAGGAAGTAATAATGAAGTTGTGATCTCATGAGTGTTTTATTATTGATAAATTGAAGTGTTAGTTAAGTGGTTAATTAAGTAGTTAATTATAGTTAATATTTAATCAATAATTTTAAGTGTTATTATCTTAACATTGAGAAGTAATCATACATTGGTGAGTGAGTTTAATTAGACAATACTTTAGTCTGAGTCTCTGAGGGAACGAACTAGAAAATATTATATATTACTTGCGAACGTGTATACTTGCATGAATATTAGCGCGTGTTTTCGCCCTAACACATAGTGCCATTGATAATGTAATGTCAAATAGGGTAATAAACTGCAAAACTGCAAAGGAGATATGGGATGCCTTGGAGACAAGATGCGAGGGAACTAATTTGATTAAGAAGAACAGAAAGACAATACTCACTCAAGAGTATGAACACTTTGACTCAAAGCCTAATGAGTCATTGACTGATCTATATGACAGATTCGTCAAACTCTTGAATGATTTGTCACTAGTTGATAAGGAGTATGATCTTGAAGATTCAAACCTTAAATTCCTGTTAGCTCTTCCTGAAAGTTGGGATTTGATGGCCACAATTATAAGAGTCAACTATAATCTTGAAGAAATAACTCTTGATGAAATTTATGGGATGATCAAGACTCATGAACTTGAGATGGAACAAAGAAGCAAGAGGAAAGGAGGAAAGTCAAGGACAATTGCTCTTAAGGCTGAGGAAGAATCCCCCAAAGCAGCTACCTCAAGGAAAGGCAAGGGAAAAGCGTTCATCACAAAATTTGATACTGAGTCATCAAGTTCTGATAGTGATGATGACTCAGAAATTGAAAGCTTGCCTGAGATGGATGTTGATGAAGAGATGATGAAGCTGTGTGCTCTTATGGTGAAAGGAATCACAAGGATTGCATACAGAAAATTCAGGAAGGGAAAGAAATATTCCAGGAAAGGTGCAAGTTTTGATAAGAAGAGTTTCATAAAATCTGAAGGCAAAGGAGGGAAGTCTGATAGAGGAGATTACACAAATGTCAAATGCTACAACTGTGGTGAGAAAGGTCACATATTTCCTGATTGCAAGAAAGTGAAGAGTGACAAAGGCAAGGCTCTTGTCACAATGAAGAAAAGCTGGACAGACACTTCAGATTCTGAAAGTGAGGTGAACTATGCCTTGATGGAAAATGCTGATAGCAGTTCTGAAGCTGCTGAGTTAAAGGTACCTCAAACTACTTATGCCTTTCATACTGATGATATTAATGAGTTGAGAAGATATCTTAAAACCATGTTCATTAGTTATAGAGATCAAAATTTAACATGTGAAAGATTAACTTCTGAAAATCTTGCCTGTAAAAAGAGGAATGATTATTTAGAAAAAAAGTTAGTCATGTTCCATCAAACTCAGAAAGATAGAGATGATGTTTTTTATGTTAGGGATGAAGTACTTAAAATGAATGAATCTCTAAAAACTGAGTTAGAAAAGGAAAGAGAGATTATCAGGACTTGGACTAACTCTGGTAGAACAACTCAGAATTTGTTAAGTAGTGGAAACTGGAAAGAGGGCTTAGGTTATGGAGATGATAAAAATGATAAAAGAACTGTAGAAATTAAGCCTATAGTTCTTAAACAAAAGCCAAAGGTAAAACCTGTTAAGTTTGTAGCTGTAAAGTCTGAAACTGAGAAATTAGAAGTTAAAGAGGAATTAACTTCTAACAAACTAAAACAGGAAAAGCCAACTGAAGTTAACGTAGGCTTAATGACAAAGAAGCAGCTTAAGCATAAGCTGAAAGATGTTAAGAATGTAAACAAGGTAAAGTCACCTAGGAAAAATAGGATTGGAAAGGAAGGTGTGAATAAAAGCAATAATTATAAGCCTGTTCCTGATGCTCCTAGATAAACATGTCATAACTGTGGAAGTTCTAACCATCTGGCTTCTTTTTGCAGGAAGAATAAGAACATAAACTCCTTACCTTCAAAGTCAGGATTTAAGAGTCAGTTTGTTAGATATAGGCCACAAAATCCTTGTTTTCATTGTGATAGTTTATGGCATTCCATTTATACTTGTAAGGAATATCATAGTTTGTACTATGATTATTATCAAATAAAACCTTTATTTAAAGAAAGTTAGCATTGTTCCTTCTAGTGTAAGTTTTGATACAAAGTCTGATAGTGTAAATGCTGATAAGAAAAATGTTAACATAAACTCTGATGCTAAATCCGCTGCAAATGTTAACAAACTTAATAAGGCCAAAAGATCCAAGCTAGTCTGGGTCCTCAAAACTAATCATTAGTGGTCTTTGTGATTGCAGGGCAACAGGAAAAACATCCTAGTTCTGGACAGTGGATGCTCAGGACATATGACTGGGATGTGGGAATATCAATCTTGGGAATGTCATCATTAAAGAAGTAGCTCTGGTCTCAGGACTTAAACACAATCTGCTGAGTGTTAGTCAAATCTTTGACAGAGGTTATCATGTAGATTTCTTTGAAGAACACTGTGAAGTTGTAAGCAAATCTACAGGCAAAGTTGTTCTGAAAGGATACATATATGGTAACATTTATGAAGCCAAGCTTTCAACAAGTACTGATGGTTCTGCAATCTGTCTGTTAAGTAGAGCATCAATTGAAGAAAGCTGGAATTGGCACAAGAAACTCTCTCATTTAAATTTCAATAATATAAATGAACTAGTCAAGAAAGATCTTGTGAGAGGACTGCCAAAATCAGTATTTGCTCCTGAAGGCCTTTGTGATTCATGTCAGAAGGCTAAACAAAGAAAATCTTCATTCAAGAGCAACACCGAATCATCAATTCTGGAGCCTTATCACCTACTACATGTAGATCTATTTGGTCCAGTGAATGTCATGTCTATTGCAAAGAAGAAATATGCTATGGTCATAGTGGATGAGTTCACCAGATACACATGGGTGTATTTCTTGCACATAAAAAGTGAAACTACATCTATCTTGATTGATCATGTCAAGCAACTGGATAAATTGGTCAAAGATTCTGTGAAGATCATAAGAAGTGATAATGGCATTGAGTTCAAGAATTTGATCCTGGAAGAGTTCTGCAAAGACCATGGAATCAAGTAGGAATTTTCTGCTCCTGGAACTCCACAACAAAATGGAGTTGTTGAAAGAAAGAATAGAACTCTTATTGAAGCTGCACGAACAATGCTTGATGAAGCAAAGCTACCAACCTATTTTTGGGCTGAAGCTGTGCAGACTGCTTGTTTTACTCAGAATGCAACACTCATTAACAAGCATGGAAAGACACCATATGAGATAGTGAAGAAAAAGAAGCCAAATCTGAAGTATTTTTATGTATTTGGATGCAAGTGTTTTGTTCTGAAGACTCATCCTGAACAGCTATCCAAATTTGATTTAAAAGCTGATGAAGAAATTTTTGTTGGATATCCACTTTCCACAAAAGCCTTCAGAGTCTACAATTTAAGAACAAGGGTTGTCATGGAATATATCAATGTCTCCTTTGATGACAAGAAGATTACTGGACTTGAAGATTTCAATGATCATGATCAGCTGAGATTTGAAAATGAAGACTTAAATTCTGACACTGAAAATCCTGACAGTCTAAATCCTGATACTGTAAACTCTGATGGATTAAACTCTGATGTTATTAAAACTGTGGTGACTACGCCAAAGGAAGATGCATCTATGCAGGGGGAGCATACTGAAGAAACATCCACATCTCAAGAAGCATCAGAACCTACAACTGGCTCTACAAGTTCTGATTCATCAAGTTCTGATGAGCCAAGTTCTGATAATTCTGGAAACTCAAATACTGAAGGATCCAACTCAGAGAGCATAATTTCAGGGGGAGCATCAGAAAATATTGATGAGGACAGCATGGATCATGGGGGAGCATCCAGTTCTAGAGAAAACCTTCCATCTGCAAGGAAGTGGACTAAATCACATACACCTGACTTAATTATTGGAGATCCTGATGCAGGTGTCAGAACTAGAACAACTACTTCAAATGAATGTCTCTATAATTCTTTTCTTTCTCAGACTAAACCAAAGAAAGTGGAAGAAGCTCTTCAAGATGTTGATTGGGTGCAAGCAAAGCAGGAAGAGTTAAATGAATTTAAAAGAAACAAAGTCTGGACCCTAGTGCCAAGACCAAAGAACAGATTTGTTGTTGGTACAAAGTGGGTGTTCAGAAACAAAACTGATAGTGATGGCATAATTACAAGGAATAAAGCAAGGCTGGTTGCAAAAGGATATTCTTAACAGGAGGGAATTGATTATGATGAAACATTTGCACCAGTTGCTAGATTGGAAGCCATAAGGATATTTTTGGCTTTTGCTGCTCATAAAAAGTTTACTGTCTTTCAAATGGATGTGAAAAGTGCTTTTCTCAATGGAGAATTGGAAGAGGAAGTATATGTTGAACAACCTCCAGGCTTTGTAGATTCCAAATTTCCAAATCATGTCTACAGGCTTGATAAAGCACTTTATGGCCTTAAGCAAGCTCCAAGAGCATGGTATGAGACTTTAGCTCAGTTTCTTCTGGAAAGTGGATTTAACAGAGGAATTATTGACAAAATTCTGATCTATCTCAACCATGGAAAGGACTTACTTTTGGTGCAGAGATATGTTGATGATATCATTTTTGGTTCTACAAATGACAGACTTTGCAAGAAGTTTGCCAAACTGATGCTGTCAACATATCAAATGAGTATGATGGGGGAACTTAGCTATTTTATGGGCCTTCAAGTCAAGCAGAATGAAGAAGGCACTTTTATTTGTCAATCCAAGTATACCAGAAATTTGCTGAAGAAATTTGGAATGCAAGGTTGTTCAAGTACATCCACTCCCATGGCCACTGTAACAAAATTGGATAAGGATACTGGTATATCAGTAGATATTACTGATTACAGAGGTATGATTGGCTCACTACTCTATCTAACTGCTAGTAGACCGGATATCATGTATGCTACCTGTCTTTGTCCAAGATTTCAAGCAGATCCAAGAGAACCTCACTTAACAGCTGTGAAAAAAAAATTCAAGTATCTTAAGGGAACAACTGATATGGGGCTGTGGTATCCCAGAGAATCATATTTTAAACTAATAGGTTACTCAAATGCAGATTTTGCAGGATGCAAAATTGACAGGAAAAAGCACAAGTGGAAGCTGCCAATTTCTTGGAGGCAGATTCGTTTCTTGGTTTAGCAAGAAACAAAAGTCAATTTCCACATCAACTGCAGAAGCAGAGTATATTGCTACAGGAAGCTGTTGTGCATAGATTCTTTGGATGAAGAATCAGTAACTGGATTATGGGTTAACATACTTTAAAATCCCTATTTACTGTGATAATCAAAGTGCTATTGCTATGACAGGTAATCCAGTTCAACACTCAATGACAAAGCACATCAGCATTAGGTACCACTTCATAAGGGAACATGTGGATGAAGGTACAGTGGAATTGCACTTTGTTCCAACAGATCAACAACTAGTAGATATCTTCACAAAACCACTGTGTGAAGCTACTTTTACAAGATTGGTAAATGAACTTGGAATAGTTTCGGGTTCTTTCTCTAAGTCTGCTTAGTTTATGATTTTGTTTCATCAGACTTTATGATCAGTATTTACAGATATTACTATCTTTATGTATTTTGTGCTTATTTGAAAATTGCTTAATTACTAATTGTTGTCTGATGTGAATTTCTACACTCTGATAGTGATATGAATGTTTCTGTGACTATTCAATCCAATGACGATAATTGTGCTAGATGTTGACCTAGTAGTCTTTAATATACTAACAAGTCCCATGTTTGAAGTAATTGTTTATGTGGAAATCTTTTAGCAAATTCTGATATTGAGCTTAGTTAAGTTTACTTTGTCTATCTTATTACTAAGTCAAAAACTAGAATAATGCTTCTTATCTGTTAAGTTCTGATGTTAGTAAATCTGGTGAATGTACTAAGTGCTAATAAGCCTCACTTATCAAAAGAAACGGAAAAAAAAATAAAAATCAGGTACTCCTTTGAGATCTAGAGTAAAAATGTGGAAGGGAAGACCCAAGTGCATTGCAGGTATTAAATAATATGCATCAGAAAAGCAAAATAAATATTTTCTTGGTGACTTTTCACACTCTATGATTACTGGAGAAATACTCTGATAATAGCATAAATTCTGATAAGCAGTCGTGACTCACTTACACTGAGAAGCCACTGTAAAATGGAATTTCAAAAGATGCATAAAATGAGCACAAAACAGTTGAGGTGGATTCATGCATGAACTCATTCTAAAGTAGACTTCAGAATCATGACAGATTTTGAGCAAAGTTCTTTGTTATGCCTTATTTCTAAGATATACTGAAGTGAATCAGACTATAATCTTTATCTGATATTTAGCTTACTGCACACAAATACACTCCATATGAATGATGAAAATTAATGTGGTGATAAATGTTGTTTTAGATGAACGTTTAAGTGTCAGTTGCATAAATTCTGAGGACAAGTAATGATGGAAGTTCTGATGATTAAGTTCTGAAGAAATGAAATCAGAATTTGTGTGAAGAATTACAGAAATGGACATTCACTTTTCGAGTTAAGGAATCATGTTCTGATGACTGTTAAGTTCTGATATAAGTCTAAGTTCTGATATTACATTCTGATTCTTTACTTGACTTATTTGTGGTTAAAATCTGAAACAGTCTTATTTAAAATCAAAATATGTTTGGGTGAGATATTAACAGTCAACATAATTTGGGTTAGTGGTACTCGTCTATGCACAGTAATTTTTACTTGTTTCGTGTGCGCATTAAATCCTGTTTTCAGCTTCCAATGGCTGTTATTATTCTCATCAGTCTAGGGAGACGAGGTATAATTATTTCTACCTGTAATCATCTATTGAATCAGCAAGATACAGTTGCCAAGCTGGGCAAGAAGATGTTTTTCAAACCTACCTTTGACAGAATTGCCTACATTGAGAAAACCCAAGAGAAGCAACAGTCTCAGATTAATGAAATTTTGAAAAATCAAGCTTCTCCGCAAGATCAACTCAATGAGATCCAATCCTCAGTGGAATTGCTTCTCTCTCTTCTTTTACCTGCTGATGCCAAAAAGGGGGAGAAGGTAATTAAGTCCAAATGCAAACCTGTTAAGACACTGAAGAAAAAGGATGATGGTAATGACCCGGGAAACTCTGGAATGGGTGAAGGTCATGGTCAAGGTAAAAATCATTCATCAAGTAAAGCTGGAACTACAAGTCATAGAGCAAGTTCTGATACTGGGAGAAGAATAACTTTTGATGCTGGTAAAAGGATAAGTTCTGATGAACTTTTGGAACTTGATGAAGAAATTTCAAGACAGTTATTTCTGAAAGAAAATCCAGGAATGGACTTTGAGAGTCTAAAGGAAGAGGAAACTAGACTTAAGTTAGAAAAAGTCAACTCCAAATCTTAAGCTTCTGTTGTTAAAAAGAAACTTCCTAAGACCAAAGGCATTGTGATAAAAGAAAGGGTAAATCCTGAGGCAATTAAGGCCAAATCACAATTGCAGATAGATCCAAGGTCCAAGGGCAAAGAAATAGTTGTTGAACCTGTAAAGGTTTATGTGCCTCCTATGGATGAAGAAATTTCTGATGAAGATGTTAATCTTACTCTGACTTCAAGGAAGATTTTTAAAACAACCTCTGACATGGCTCAAGTTGTTCAGAGTCAAGATATAGTTAGGTCTGATATAACAATGAAGCAAGCAACCTCTGACATAGCTCAAGTTGGCTTGATATCAGAAGATAAGTCAAAGGAAACCTCTGACATTGCTCATGTTAAATCCTCAAAGTTACTCCTACCAGGGTTCACTAAAGCCAAACAGACTCAACCTTTGAAGACTGCAGCAAATGGTTTTGAAGCAAGAGTGGTTACTGGAAAGGAAGCAAGAGATAAATCTGATTGGGTAGTGCTGATGAAAGAAGAGTGCAAAACACAACCAATGATCCAACTTCCTTAAGTGAACCAGGTGTTGGAGCAACTCCTGAAAGATTGAATCAACTTGAATCTGTACAGATGGTTTACCATACCTTCTTGAAAGAACACATCTTGTTATATTTTATGACAGATGGAAGTGTTTACCATATAAGGGCAAATGCTATACCACTGAAGTATTTTGAGGAACTAGAACATGTTTTATTCTTACTTCAAGTGAAGGACAGATTAACAGAAAGTGCTGTAAATTATTTGAAGACTCAAATTCAGAGATAGAAAAAGCTTTATTCTGTGAAGTTTGATAGCACATACTGTCCCAAGTACAGATATCACAAGGGTGATATTGTTGAGATGAAGCCTAATACTGCAAAGATCAGAACATATCTTGGTATTAAGGGACTTGAATTCAATCTAGAGTCTGACAAAGCCAATGTCATCAGACTAGATCAGGAGTTGAGAAAAGCAAAAATTAATGATCTCAGATATGCTATCTTCCAAACTGGTGAAGATACTGCAGAGCTTAAAGATGCTAAAAGGAGGATGATTGATGAACTCAGAGATGTTGAGAGATGTTTGTTAAAGAACTATCTCAGAACAACTCCTAACATCAAAGACATCAGAAAGTGAAGCCAAGTCAAGATCTACAACTGCTTAAATTCTGATGTGTGTACAGACTAAAGTTGTTATCAGAAGTTTAAGTTGGTAAAGCTTTAAGGACTATAAGTTGTAGTTATCTAGTTAAATTCTCATGCATTTGTACTTAATGTTTTTGACATCATCAAATATCTGTTAAACTTGTATATTATGCTAATTTACAAGTTGGGGAGATTGTTAGATATATTTGATAATGTCATGTCTAATATGATTTGTGTTTAGTTTTCAGATCTTACTTAAACAGGACAAATCAGTACTTAACTGGATATCAACACTTATACTAAAGACAGAACTTAAGTTATCAGTACTTAAGGTTCAGGAGATAATATCAGGACTTAAAGAAGACTTTCAGATAAGGAAGGTGGCTGATTGAAAGGAAAGAAGATCAAGACAAATGAAAGAAGAGATATGCATGAAGAAGGAATTCTATGAAGAATAGAATACTTGGAAGAAAAGATAATTGGTTGATATATTTTAGGAAGCAGAATTATATTCCATATCAATTAGCGATTATCTTGTAACTGTGTAGTATATAACACGGACATAGGGTTTACACTATAAGTATAATCATTATCGAGAATAATATTCATTGTAACCCTAGCAGCTCTCGTGATATTTGTTCATCACTGAGAGAGGACAGTTCTACATTGTAACAGAGTTTAATAAAGTTTGTTTTCTGTTACTTGTGTTCTTTGAATTTAATTTGATTGTGCTATACACTGTATTCAACCCCCCTTCTACAGTGTGTGTGACCTAACATGAAGCTTTTAACCAATAGAGCAACCATTTATTCCATGTATTTATTATTATCATGATCAATATCAGTATCTAATTCACTATCAGTATTTGAGTCATCATCAAATTTTGATGACTCAGCATCAGACTTTGTAATCATAGCTTTTCCTTTGGAGTAACTGTTGAGTGGCATTTATGACACTTTATAACGCTCCATTAAGCTTTGAATTGGTGTTTTTGTACTCAAATTATTGGTGTTTTAATGTATTTTCTAATGTTTTTGCATTTCAGGCATTAATCCGGAATTCAGGTGAATTAACACTGATTTGATGCTAATATGGTGTTAGGATGGTGTCCAAGGAATAAAGGCTCGTGAAGACCAACTCATTGCAGTAAGAAAAGAAGGCAATATCTGTTTTTTTAGAAGACCGGCGCGGCCATGTTGTGTTAGCGTGCGCCCACGCCAGAGAAGCAGAATGTCAGCGTGCCCGCGCTGGTGAAGCGTGAAGCACGTGGCCGCGCCAGGTCGGGATTCCAGATTCCTGTTTCAATTAGAAGACTGTTTTTCTAGGCTTTTGGATTAATTGGGTTGCTATTTAAAGACAACAAAAAGACGTTTTTCATAACGGAGCTCAGGGAGAAGACGACAAGAAGACCTATAGCATAATTCAACGAAGGCGAAGAAGATCTAGTTTATTCTTGTGAATCTTTGTTCTAAGTTGTAATCTTGGATGCTCGTTTTTTGTTTTGTTGAACCTAATACTCTGGATTACGTACTTTGTTTATTAATTTTTTATAAAGACTACATTTATTATACCATGCTTTCATCGGAACCCACGTTGATGATGAGTCTGATTATGGGCTAATCGTTATCATAGGGTTCTAACGGATTTATTCATGGATTTCTTTAGTTAATTTGTTTTGATGCCTTAGTGTGTGGTGATTGTATGATAACCTAGTTTTGGTTGTGCTTATTCGTCTTGTGAGAGTCGCGAACTCATAAGATAGCGTGTTAATCTTAAATGAAGCAAAAGTGAATTTAAGGGTTTAGTTCGTAGGTAATTTTAACCATCTTACTTGCCCTATGTAATCATGATAGATAACTTGTGCATTAAACAGTTATGTTGTCAAATTCTATAGATATATAGCGTCTCAATATAATTGGTGTCTATTCAGCTTCTATCTCTTTTGTGGATGTCTGGTAGTATGTTATTCGTGCAACGAAAGTTGGCGTTTAGCAGTTTCCTATTATCTGATTAGTGTCATCACCATTACATGCTAAGGTTAAGAACGAAAGAGCTATTGAATGAAGTATTTAATGAAGTTGGAATCCCATGTTTGTGTTATATATTATTCAACTCTCTTTAATCTCTTAGTTAATGTTCTCTAGTATAATTTTCAATAGTTAATCGTAGTATAATCAAAACCCAAATTGTTATTCGTCTTAGCATTGAATAATAGCCATATCATTGTTGTATAAGTGCATAAATCACAAAGTTAACCTAAACCATTCTCTGTGAGAACGAACTAGAAAGAATTTTATATTACTTGTGATCGCGTATACTTGCGTGAATTATTAGCGCGTGTTTAGAGACTAACAAGTTTTTGGCGCCGCTATCGGGGGCTCGGTGTTAACTTTTAGTTTATGTGTTTCTCATCAGTGATCGTTAAAGTTCATTGACTCGGACATTGTTACTTACCTACTCTTTTCCTTGTCGTGTTTCAGGTACTCTAGCGAGCGTGTATGTATACGCGTTCGCGGGATCGTAAGAGAACTCTGGATCAAGCCTAGGAGGAAGCTATAGTGATTCGAAGGGAAGTTTTTGAGGATGAAGAGAAAGTAGAAGAGGAAGAGGAAGTCGAGGAACCAGCTTTAGTAGTGATGGGAGATCAAGAAGAAATTCCTAAGGCTTTGATGGACTATTCTCAGCCTAAGATCAATGATATTCAGTCGAGCATCATCATACCAGCCATCTCGACTAACAATTTTGAGATCAAGTCGAGCACGATTCAGATGATACAGAACTCAGTTCAGTTTGGGGGTATTCCTACATAAGACCCCAATATGCATATCAGGGATTTCATCGAGATCTGTGACACTTTCAAGTTCAATGGGGTGACTGAAGATGCTATCAAGCTGTGACTCTTACCATTCTCTTTGAGGGTTAAAGCAAAGTGCTGGTCACATTCTATACCACCAGGGTCTATCACCAAATGGGAGGATCTTTCTCAAAAGTTTCTCACTAAATTCTTTCCTATGGCGAAGACTGCTACAATCAGGAATGCTCTTACTCAATTTGCACAGCAAACTGGAGAATCTCTGTGTGAGGCTTGGGATCGATATAAGGATATGCTAAGGAAGTGCCCACACCATGGCATGCCTGATTGGATGATTATAAACTGTTTCTATAATGGTTTGGGCGCACAGTCTAGACCTATGCTCGATGCAGCATCTGGTGGAGCCTTATGGGCCATAAGCTAATGAAGCTTATGATTTGATTGAGCTCATGTCAGCTAATGAATCCCAGAATCCTACATAAAGAATGTTGCAAGGTAAGTTAGCAGAAATTCTGGAAGTAGATACAACTACTGCTATAGCTGCTCAACTTCAAGCTTTGACGATGAAAGTGGACTTTTTAGCTAATTATGGACTTAATTAAATCACTAGTGTTTGTGAACTTTGTGCGGGGACCCATGAAACTGAGCAATGTGATATTTCTAGCGAATCATCTCAATTTGTGAGCAACTTTCAGAGATTACAGCAGCAAGCTCCAGCCACTTATCTGAAAGAGATATGTCCTAAGTCCAATCATGTATGAGGATTTAGGAATAACTTTTATGTAATCTGTTTTGATTTCATTGATATTAATAAAAGACTTGTTTTGTTTTTATTGCGGGCTCTATCTATTTAAATGTTTAAATAAGATATACCACATTTTAGAGTAAAGCTTTTTACGGATTGTGATGAGATCATAATAATGAGACCTAAAAGATGATAACTCTAAACTTAAATAGTTCCTGGTCGTAGGATTACTAACTGGTAATTAATAATCCGCACAGATCGGTACATACTATATAACGACTCGTGTATTGTTGAATTATTTAAATATTTAAGTATAGAAATTATTAAATAAATAAAATATGTGTGTTGGTTTTGACCGCTATGTGTTGTTTGATTATTATCCATTTGTGATTTATGGTATACCGGGTTGTCCGCGTGATTAATTATGGGATTGTATTGAATTGTTTTTACTTTTAAAAGTGGATTTAGTGCAAATTTATTTGCATAAATATTGGAAATATCTCTAAAATTGTTTTTATGACTTTATAGTTACATTAATTATTTTTAGGATTTTATAAAATTGAGAAATCAATATTTCATTAATTATTTAATTATAAATGCTTTTTCAGAGTGTGTTTAATGGTAAAATCCGTATTTAAATATGGAAATCTTCAAAAATCATGAAACTTAAATTTTATTTAGTTCGTATTATTTTAAGAATTTTAAAATTATTTTGGTAATTTTAGGATTAATTTTTACCCGCGAGTTATTTCGTTTTATTGATAAAAGCGGGTATAAGTGGCATCCCTGAAATTGTGTTAAAACTTCAAAAAATTTGTTTTCATTTACTCCGGGATATTTCTAGCATTTTAAGATTATTATTGTAATATATCAAATTTGTTTTAAAAACGACCCGGTTCGTTAATTTTAGAATTCGGGGTGATTATCGGGTCCCCGGGTATTCAGGGACACGTGTTAACATCTAATAAAAGATGTTAACACGTATCCATTTAAAGGACACGTGCGGGCTGCAGATTAACCCCCAAAACATCATCTATTTCTCCTCTGTATCGTCTCAATCTCTCTTACTCGTCTCAGTCCCTCTTCCTTGCAATATTCCCTGTTCTTCCTTTCTTTTTTCGCTCCTTTCTCCGTTTTCTTCTCCTGGTCGCGGCTGTCTTTTCCGGCTGATTTTCCGGTAATTGCCGTTTATTCCTGATAATTCTGGTTCAGTGAATATATATATATATATCTGTATATATATGTGCGTATCTGTGTGTGCTATTACGTGTGTGTGGTTGTCAGTTGAGATTTTGAGTGTTGTGGTGGTGTTTTGCCGCCTGTTTCTGTGTTCTTCCGGCCACGATGGTTGGCCTGTGTTTGGCGCGTGTATGCGCGCGTGTTGCCATGTTCATTTAGGGAATTTTAATTATTTTATTTAATTCTGCAGGTGTTTAATTGATTTGTTTCATGAAAATAACATATATTTGTTACGAGGAAGTATGGATATAATCGGTGGAATTCGTGTAGGATGTTCGTTATAAATGAAAACCCGCGAATTCTGCTGCCGTCGGTGATGAGCCTCGGCCAGCCGACGGTGGACGGTGATGAATTTATTCTGAGTCCTAATTTTTATAAAATAAATAAATATAAAATGCGAATAACATTTAGTAATAGTATTGAATTGGTGATTGGGAAAGTATGGATGTAGGTTGTTGTGATTATGGATTGTTGTGATGAATTGACGTCGATGATGTGTCGACGGGTAGTCCGATAAACAAAGGAAACGCTGCCTGATTTTCGGGAACTGAGCTACGTAAATATAAAAAAAATGTACCCGATGATTATCGGGATGTTGAGTGACTATATCTATATATATGTGTGTGTTTTATATGAAACCTGAATGTACGATGTAATGAAATATTTTACCAAATTGATAACTTTGATTTTGTAAAATAAAGAGTATATATATATATATATAATTTCTGAAAACAAACACCAAACCGATTTCTCGAGAACGTGAACCCTGACTATGGGATATGTTATTGTGTTGTACTAATGTATATAATTACGAGTCGGGTTTGAATATTATTGGGTAGAATTGGTGTCGAGAATATGTCAAGCATACCTAAACGTCTAACGTAGGGTATTTCAACCCTGTAGGTTATAGTCGGAAACCTACAAGTGGAAGTTGGACTAAAGATGACCTAGTAGGCAGTCGACGAGCTCAGTAGAGTTTCAACAGAAAAACCTGAGTGTCGAAGTCGAATCCAATAGGATCTAGTGGTTGGACGTTAGAGCCTGAGCAGCAGAGTCGGCTCAGAGTTGATCAGTAATAGTTGTAAAGCCTTTAAGGCAAGTATTTCTGAACTTTTCTCCAAAATACATCGCAAATATTTTCGAACTATTTCATAACATGTCGTTATTATGCAAGATAACCCCTGTTTTAAATTGCAAGTGCTTTAGACTATTTACCTTTGAACCCTGATTTTTCTTGATCTTGAGCCGTAAGCCTTATTCTTTGTAAACCATCCTTTGTTGATCCTCAAGATACCAAATCACACAAATATGATACTACTCCCCTAATGTATAACTACCAAACACCAAACATTGGAAGAAAATTGTTTGAAAACACAGAAACTTTTATACTCCAGCCATTCTTTAAAACATCAAAGAACTATACCTCGAAAAAGCACTATTTATCTAATACCTGATTTTTTACCGATTGAAAGCCGTTTCTTTTACATACCCTGATATACCCTTGTGATATCTATGAGTTTCCTTACATTTTATTCAAATTTTTAATCATCATTGATTATGATCTTGTGTTATCGAATTATATTGTTTATTGTATTGAACTGCTTTAGGACTGGATATTTTTTTTTATATGTGGACCAGATTCGTGGTCAGACCATACCAATGGTCAAGTTAGGCCAATGTGTGCCTTGGATCCAGTAATTAGAGCAGTGTTGTGTGCTTTGCTCAGGGTTAGTGCGTGACTAATCAGCAGCCTAACCTTGGTTTTAAAACTTAAAATGAATATCCAATTCTAATGATTAGTTAAAAAGAAACTGGATTCCTCTGAATCATTTCATTTTATTATTGCTTAACCTCAGTTATCCTAATTAAGACTTGCTGAGCTAGTTAGCTCACCCTTGCAATTCTTTTATATATTTTACAGTTGAAAAGAATATGGATGATAGTGAAGTCCTCAGTCCAAAAGTACGGGCTAAGGTTCTAGTTGAGTTGGATCGAGCTAGAAGAAGCTTCATGCAGTAGAGAGATAGTCAGATTGTAAGAATGATTTTATTATCAGTTGTAAAGTTAAATTAGTTGGGATTTGGTACGATGTAATAAATTAAGGTTGTGGCTTGTTTTCATACTTTAACCTGTTGCAATCCGTGGTTTTGTGAAGCAGGGTCATTATAAATAATATTTCTTATACAGGTGTATGTATATTGTGTGTGGTGTGGACCCCAAACTTCTGACCCGGGTTTGGAGGGCGCCACAGGTTGGTATCAGAGCTATAGGTTATAAGTCACTGAATCAAGCCTAGATTGTCGGGATTGGGTAGAGGGTTAGGATTAGGATTAGGAATAGGAAATAGAAAGATAAGACGTTGTGAGATTGAGTGCGATGGTATAGTAGGCCTCCGGCACAGTTCGTATTGCGATTCGGGATTTTCAGCTTGCGACGTGATTTCCAGACAACGGCAATGGCAGATCCTAATTTCCCGATATCATTCGATCGTTTGAAGCTTTCTGTTCGAGGATCGTCATCTTCTCTCAGATTTGATTTGCACCTTGTTCCTCCACCAGTATTAATGGCACTACCTTCTGTTATAACGGTTGCACTTCTTCAAGCTATTCTACGCTACTTTTCCCCCTCTTGATATGAGATTACCTATTCAAGAACCTCCATCTGTTTATTCTTTTCTCATTGGACATTCGGCTGTGAGTGTATCTCTTTAGTTTACCCTACATCCTGTTCTATACCCCCAGTTTAGAATTTGTTCGATGAAGCGATTATACCTATGAGGATGGATTCGAGAGTTACAGTAAATGGTGAGCGCTTGAGATATAAATAAAGGTGAGAAGAAGTTTAGAGAGAAGATTTAAATGTTTCAGAGGATAGCTGTTATCGGGTTAAAAGAAGCCATTAGTGACTAAGCCACCCGTGAATAATTGTGGGATGGATTAGCTGAATTTTGAAAAAGTTAGAGAGAAAGGTATAAATCTGGAATTTTTTGGTGAAATTAAATGACGGTGCTATGATAAATGCGATATGTGAAGTAGTGATGTGATGTGATATGGGCAAACTTTGTTCTATGAAATAGACTTGTTGACTATTGGATAGCCTGTTCTACTTAACTACTGCAATGATAATGTATGGGAGCCTTGATGTGAAGCTACGAATAACATAATGTACGACGACAATTGAAGTTTTGTCGATTAAGGAAGGTAAAAGGACTCGATAAAGGAGAAAAGGTTGATCAAAGTGAACGGACCTTTATGTGATTGTTTCTTTAAATTGGTACCTTGTTATAGGTCGGAAGGACAACAACCAACTCATATAGTAAGGACAACCAGATTTGTGATTTTCAAAATTTTTAACAAGTTTTCGAAGAAGATTTTCCTTACAAAATTTCCAAAAGCCTTTTTGAATAAAATAAGTTTTAAACCTTGGTTTCCAAGTTACTACTTGAGTTTCTTGTTTGTTAAAAACCTAGATTGCCTGGAAGGATACTTACTTCAGACTTAGTATTGCTAATTTCGAGAACGAAGTAACCTATGATTATGAAGAAGTTGATTATTCCTAAAAGTAAAGTGCAAGTATTGTTTGATAAAATTTACAACAGAATCAGCGTACGGAGTAACTATACATTCAATTACTAGGACTATCAGAGTTCGAAGAATTCATTGATTTAACAGAACCTGGAGCTTGATCGCAGAAGATTGGAAAGATTTCCAGACCTCTCTAAAAGCAGAATATTATTAACAAAAGGATCGTTATGTCGAATGGTACATGGTTATTCTAAATTAAAAGAGGAATCTCGAAGTTACCTAGTAGGAACGCCATTATGATCGAATTGTTAAAGTATTATCCGTGTGGGTGCGATATTAAAGACGCAAGACGTGACAAGTAAGAATCTATCATAATACTTAATTCGCGAAGACATTTCAACATATTTTCTAAAATTGTTATATGGAACAATGGGAGTATGATCGAACAAGCTCGAAAGATGAATACAAGTGGAATATACGGATGGTGACCAATGGTGTCGTTCTTGTCTTCAATGTTATAGCGTATATTCCTCTTTAATTTCTAAAATTATATGAACTTCGTTTTTTAATAAACTCCTTATGATGATATCAAAAAGGAGAATCTTGCATTCCTTTCAAATTTAAATTGTTTCCCTCAAGTTTTATTCTCTGATTGGGACAAACAGTGTTATGGTGAGACGCTTTGTCAGGATGATGAAGAGTCGGGTGGGACGCCACCTAATCATGTGCTGTATGCCATATGGTACGAAAGACTGGCCATCTTAAGTACCAATGTGGTTGTCTCATTCATATTCAAATCCTTGTTTCTTCTTTCTTTTCAACTCTAATTTTTGTTGAAATGTGAATTCTTCTGGTTGTTTGGTTGTACTATCGTTCTCTGCAAGAGTTTTTCAAATAGAAATCAATGTATTATGGACCAAGTGGGCAAAGTTCCATTTACCTCTCACGCATGGAAAGCAAACAAGGGCATACGGCGAGAATTATAAATCACTAACCCAGTCAGGGATGTACTAAGGATCAAGGGAATCTACTCCAATAAGGAATACGTCTTCGAGAACGAGAATATGCAATTTTCCTGTGAAATATGTTATTCAGAATATGGATATGATGACATGGATGATTATCATGGATACTTTATGCGTTAAAATATTAGAAGATGAGGGAACAACTTGATTGTTTAACTCCCAAGGTTTTGTTGATAAGATGAATTACCCTGTTGAATTGATAAGATTGTGATTAAAGGACTAGCAAGTCAAAAACGTGTAATTGTTAAATATGTGAGTACCAATAGTGAAATTGAGAATTCTGGCAATAAGTTATGAAGAATTGATATCAATTAAGGCAAGAGAATTTGACATTATTCTAAGGAATGGATTAACTATTTAAACATGATGCCCAGATAAACTGTCGTGATGAAGAGATAGTCCTGGAGACGTCAAATAAGAATGTGATGAGGTATAAAGGGAAAAGAAGGTAAAGAATTTGTTAACGATGAATACGGTGATCAAAATGTGAGCATTATGGTGATTATGAGATAAACAAAAGTCAGAAGCAAACAAAATTTGAAGATTTTATAGCAATTAAGGAGTTTCAAGATATGTTTCCAGATGAGTTATCATCATTTCTTCCAGATAAGGAAATGAAGCTCGTGATTGACTTAGTACCTGAGACAAAGCAGTGAACAAGGCCTTATATAAAATGGCACTAGATAAAATGAGAAAGTTAGCAAAGCAGAGGCAAGGAATACTAGAAGAAAAAGCAATTAGACCCAGTGTATCCTATGAGGTGCACCGATATTAATTGTTAACAAGAAAGATGGAAGTATGAGATTGTGTGTCGATTTGTGAAAGATCAACAAGTATACTATCAAGAGCAAGTATCTATTACCTCGAATTAATGATTTGTTTAGTCCGACAGAAGAAGTAAAGTATTTTCTAAAATTGATTTAAGATTTGGGTATTACCCATTTGAAGATTAAACCTATGGACATATCAAAGATAATTTTCAGAACTAAGTATCATTCTTATATTATCATTGAGATTAACCAATATACCTATAATATTAGAACTCGATAGACAGAATCTTTAAGAAATAACTGGATGAGTTGTAATTATGTTACTTAAAGTCAACGGAGGACCATGCGAAGCATTTAATGACAATTGGGGAGTCGGAGAAGAAAGAAGTTGTATGTAAAGTTTACCATATCAAAGTTTTAATGGTAAAAAGCATAAATAATTAGTGAGAAGGAGACTAAGGAGATCCAGAAGAAATTAAAGTTATTATGAATAAAGGAAGGCTAAAAGCACCAATAAAAGTAAGAAATTTTATCATGGGCCGGTTACTATCGGAAATTTGTGCAAGATTTCTTGAAAGTTGCAATATCTTGGACGAAGCTAACCAGGAAAAGCAAGAAGTTTTGTGAAATGGAGAAGGGTGAAGGGAAAGTTTTGTGGAGTTAAATGAAAGAATGGTTTTAGCACCTATTTTATCAATTTAAAAGTATCAAGGAGGTTTGGTAGTTTATAGTGATGCTTCTCATTAGGGAATAGGATGTGTGTTGATGCAACACAATAAAGTTATTATACATGTATCCAAACAACTGAAACCTTATTAGCAGAAGTATCCTACCCATAATTTGGGATTAACAGTAATAATATTCGTTTTGAAAGATTTGGGAAACATGATATGTATGGAGAAAGGTGTAAGATCTATACGGGCCATAAGAGGTTGAAGTATGTATTCATGAGGAAAAGCAAAGATAGAGGAAAGCAATAACGAACATAGAAACTATACCGGAAGAATTTTCTATGGAATTTCAGAAGTTGGAATTGGGAGTCAGAGTTTATAATCCAAATAGGAGCAAGGATGGATAGTATTACCTTTCAGTCGAAGTTGTTAAGAGAAAGATAAGGAGATGTCGAAAGAAGATAATGGATCACGATGTTAGCAGTAGTGAGAGGAATTTTATGTGCCCTAGAGAAAGATCACGATATCCCCAGGTTTTCTTCCAGCACTTGGATGTTATAAGTAAAAGGGTTAAGAACTGAGATCCCACGGGAAATTCATAATATAAAGAATTTTATAAACTGAAGAAATGCCAAGACATACGAGAATTTAAAGAAAAACAGTGATAACCAAGTACAAGAAGGAAATTTCAAAATGGATTAAGAAGTGATGGATATGTCAAAGAATTAAGACGAAGTATTGGAAGCCTAGTGGACAAGGCAGACCAAAGAGTGGTTTTACAAGAAGCGAATCGTAAAATGTACCAGTAATGTTGATGGAGAAAAGGAATGAAATTATGAGATTATGTACGGATTATTGGGAGTTTAATAAAATAGCAAATAAGAAAAGGTGACCCCTATAAAGAAATAATTACTTACAAGACCTAATTCAAGAAGTATGCTACGTTTCGGGGATTAATTTAAGATCCGACCCGAGAACATATCAGAGATTACAACTAAAGAGAGTTATGAGCATTACAAGCTCCGGTGATATTAGGTGAAATAATAAGTGTATCGGTTGTCTATAAGGAATTAAGGAACATATTGTATAAGGAGTACTCAGATAAGTGAATTGTATTTATTGATAACATCTTCAGCTATTCAGGGAACTATACGTTGAGTCTTCAAGAATGAAATTTTGACTAAGGTTAACAAAAGATTCTGAGTTAATCCATTAACAACTACCTAAGCAAAGTCGTATGATAACAGATGCATGATGCCGACAGAAAGGATTGGATGTAATTAAGACCACCGAGGAATTAATAAATGAATTGAAAAAAAAATGGAATCTGAAGTCCAAATACTTAAAGGTGATAATCCGTGAATCTATGAGATTATTTTGCAGCCCTAACTGATGAAAAGAGTAATAAATGTTTAAATGTTTGGAAACCAAGTTGAAAACGAGCACCACCTATCATCCTTAAACGAAGAGTCAAAGTGAGGAAGCGATTCAGGAAAAACAAGATATGTGGAGAGGTTGAGTTTTAAGGAAAATTGGGATGATCATTTATCATCAATGTCAGCTTCGGAATGCTACTTTACCAAACCTTATGTGGACGCAAGTGTAGGTCCCCACTGTATTGAGATAAAATGGGAAAAAGGAAGTTGTCAAATTCTACGTTAATTCAGCACACCAGGGGCGTAGTATTATTGATTGAAGCAGTTTGGGATAGACAAAGCCCGAAGGTGGATTTGTATCGAGAGATTATATGGGTATAGAAATAGGATTAGTAGTGTTAGTAAAAGTTTTACTTTAAAGAAGGTTGGATAGATCTGAATAGAGAGGACAAGTTGAGTCATAAATTTAGTAAACCATTTGAGGTATCGATAAATATTGATAAAGTTGTTCATGAGTTGATATTACCGTCACAGCAGTGTGTACATGTAATATGTTTGGCCTGTTATGGTCAAAGCGATAAGTATCCGATTTGAATTCAGTGATTAATTAGGAGCTAATGGGCTCTTGTCCAAGTTTGTTCTGCATATAGTAATCGATTCAAATTCTTGATCGTTAAAGGCGAGTCCTTGGGAAATAAATGTATATCTATGGTGATTATATTTGAAAGCCTCGAGTAGAAGAGTCTACTTGGAAATTAGGGTCAGATATGCTTGACAAATATCCTCACTTGTTTAGTTAGATCAGCTTCTGAGGACAGAATCTTTTTAAAGGGGAAGGATATAACGACTCGTGTATTGTTGAATTATTTAAATATTTAATTATAGAAATTTTTAAATAAATAAAATATGTGTGTTGGTTTTGACCGCTATGTGTTGTTTGATTATTATCCATATGTGATTTATGGTATACCGGGTTGTCCGCGTGATTAATTATGGGATTGTATTTAATTGTTTTTACTTTTAAAAGTGGATTTAGTGCAAATTTATTTGCATAAATATTGGGAATGTCTCTAAAATTGTTTTTATGACTTTATAGTTACATTAATTATTTTTAGGATTTTATAAAATTGAGAAATCAATATTTCATTAATTATCTAATTATATATGATTTTTCAGAGTGTGTTTAATGGTAAAATCTGTATTTAAATATGGAAATCTTCAAAAATCATAAAACTTAAATTTTATTTAGTTTGTATTATTTTGAGAATTTTAAAATTATTTTGGTAATTTTAGGATTAATTTTTACCCGCGCGTTATTTCATTTTATTGATAAAAGCGGGTATAAGTGGCATCCCAGAAATTGTGTTAAAACTTTAAAAATTTTGTTTTCATTTACTCCGGGATATTTCTAGCATTTTAAGATTATTATTGTAATTTATCGAATTTGTTTTAAAAACGACCCGGTTCGTTAATTTCAGAATTCAGGGTGATTATCGGGTCCCCGGGTATTCAGGGACACGTGATGTTAACACATATCCATTTAAAGGACACGTGCGGGCTGCAGATTAACCCCCAAAACATCATCTCTTTCTCCTCTGTATCATTTCAATCTCTCTTACTCGTCTCAGTCCCTCTTCCTTGCAATATTCCCTGTTCTTCCTTTTTTTTCCGCTCCTTTCTCCGTTTTCTTCTCCTGGTCGCAGCTGTCTTTTCCGGCTGATTTTCCGGTAATTGCCGTTTGTTCCTGATGATTCTGGTTCGGTGAATATATATATATATATATATATATCCGTATGTATATGTGCGTATCTGTGTGTGCTATTACATGTGTGTGGTTGTCAATTGAGATTTTGAGTGTTGTGGTGGTGTTTTGCCGCCTGTTTCTGTGTTCTTCCGGCCACAATAGTTGGCCTGTGTTTGGCGCGTGTATGCGCGCGTGTTGCCATGTTCATTTCGGGAATTTTAATTATTTTATTTAATTCTGCAGGTGTTTAATTGATTGGTTTCATGAAAATAGCATATATTTGTTACGAGGAAGTATGGATATAATCGGTGGAATTCGTGTAGGATGTTCGTTATAAATGAAAACCCGCGAATTTTGTTGCCGTCGCCGATGAGCCTCGGCGAGCCGACGGTGGACGGTGATGAATTTATTCTGAGTCCTAATTTTAATAAAATAAATAAATATAAAATGCGAATAATAATTAGTAATAGTATTGAATTGGTGATTGGGAAAGTATGGATGTTGGTTGTTGTGATTATGGATTGTTGTGATGAATTGACGTCGATGATGTGTTGACGGGTAGTCCGATAAACAAAGGAAAAGATGCCCGATTTTCGGGAACTGAGCTACGTAAATACATAAAAAAAACATACCCGATGATTATCGGGATGTTGAGTGACTATATCTATATATATGTGTGTGTGTTTTATATGAAACCTGAATGTACGATGTAATGAAATATTTTGCCAAATAGATAACTTTGATTTTGTAAAACAAAGAGTATATATATATATATATAATTTCTGAAAACAAACACCAAACCGATTTCTCGAGAACGTGAACCCTGACTATGGGATATGTTATTGTGTTGTACTAATGTATATAATTACGAGTCGGGTTTGAATATTATTGGGTAGAATTGGTGTCGAGAATATGTCAAGCATACCTAAACGTCTAACGTAGGGTATTTCAACCCTGTAGGTTATAGTCGGAAACCTAGAAGTGGACGTTGGACTAAAGATGACCTAGTAGGCAGTCGACGAGCTTAGTAGAGTTTCAACAGAAAAACCTGAGTGTCGAAGTCTAATCCAATAGGATCTAGTGGTTGGACGTTAGATCCTGAGCAGCAGAGTCCGCTCAGAGTTGATCAGTAATAGTTGTAAAGCCTTTAAGGCAAGTATTTTTGAACTTTTCTCCAAAATACATCGCAAATATTTTCGAACTGTTTCATAACATGTCGTTATTATGCAAGATAACTCCTGTTTTAAATTGCAAGTGCTTTAGACTATTTACCTTTGAACCCTGATTTTCTTGATCTTGAGCCGTAAGCCTTATTCTTTGTAAACCATCATTTGTTGATCCTCAAGATACCAAATCACACAAATATGATACTACTCCCCAAATGTATAACTACCAAACACCAAACACTGGAAGAAAATTGTTTGAAAATACAGAAACTTTTATACTCTAGCCATTATTTAAAACATCAGAGAACTATACCTCGAAAAATCACTATTTATCTAATACCTGATTTTTTTACCGATTGAAAGCCGTTTCTTTTACATACCCTGATATACCCTTTTGATATTTATGAGTTTCCTTATGTTTTATTGAAATGTTTAATCATCATTGATTATGATCTTGTGTTATCGAATTATATTGTTTATCGTATTGAACTGCTTTAGGATTGGATAGTTTTTTTTATATGTGGACCAGATTCGTGGTCAGACCATACCAATGGTCAAGTTAGGCCAATGTGTGCCTTGGATCCAGTAATTAGAGCAGTGCTGTGTGCTTTGCTCAGGGTTAGTGCGTGACTGATCAGCAGCCTAACCTTGGTTTTAAAACTTAAAATGAATATCCAATTCTAATGATTAGTTAAAAAGAAACTGGATTCCTCTGAATCATTTCATTTGATAATTGCTTAACCTCAGTTATCCTTATTAAGACTTGCTGAGCTAGTTAGCTCACCCTAGCGATTCTTTTATATATTTTACAGTTGAAAATAATATGGATAATAGTGAAGTCCTCAGTCCAAAAGTACGGGCTAAGGTTCTAGTTGAGTTGGATCGAGCTAGCAGAAGCTTCATGCGGTAGAGAGATAGCCAGATTGTAAGAATGATTTTATTATCAGTTGTAAAGTTAAATTAGTTGGGATTTGGTACGATGTAATAAATTAAGGTTGTGACTTGTTTTCATACTTTAACCTGTTGCGATCCGTGGTTTTGTGAAGCAGGGTCATTATAAATAATATTTCTTATACATGTGTATGTATATTGTGTGTGGTGTGGACCCCAAACTTCTGACCCGGGTTTGGAGGGCGCCACATACTATGCTTGCTTCATTATGAAGGATATCCGTTCTCATAGACAGTTGTGTGGTGATACTATAGCTAGTATGTATGTAATAACCCCAAAAATTTTGGACTTTTTGAAACCCTGATGAATAGTAACTTTTGCTGATGATGCTGATTAAGGAAAATTATCAGCCCACGATATATAGGAGTACTGTTATGGAAATTCTAAGATCGTATTAGTATTCCATAAAGTAAATGTGTGTACGTAAAGGTCGGTAGAATTCGAATTCGAACACTTTGATTTTTCCCGAAAATCCACTAGATACCGAAAGAATTGAGTATAAGGTAACAGGATAAAAGGGATTTAAATTCAAGGATTATAAGAGAGGATCATAAAAGGAATAAAATGTATTGAGAAAGGTTAAGGGAACCCAAGTAATAAGATCCCGGGTATGATCCCTCAAACGATAAACGAAAACGAAAGTTAAGCGAACCGTATAACAGATCAGCGATCATTAGCCAAGTAATTAGGAGTTAATCAAAGAGGTTAGTGATGATGATGTCATCACACCAACAAGAAGAAGACAAGTGTGGGAAGATGACATAAGAGGATGACATAAGCATGACACAATGGGAAGGAATTGTTGGTTGATTATAAGCCACACAAATTTTACCATGGTAAAAGGTTAATTAACAACAAAAACAAAGCAACCAAGCAAACACATTCATTTCTCTTCCCCCCATCTCCTTGCTCACGGTTTTTTGAAGTAAAACAAGAAGAAAAATTTCCAAACCCAAGCTCCACTCAATCATAATTCAAGAGGTTTGTTTCTTTGGATCCTATATTTCATAACTAAGAAGAGCAAGTAGTTTGAGTGCTTGAATAAAAGGTTTTCTATCTCAAACAAATCATTTTAGTTTAGGGTAAATAGTAACTTTCAAGAACAAATTTTTGATTCTTGATTTTATTTGTAAGGTCAAGGTAGCTTAAGCATAGATAAAGGCTTCCATGGGCATTCCAAGGATCTTTCATGGATTAAAAGCTTCAAGGAAGGTATAAAACTTCAAACCCTAGTTTTAATTTGAATATTTAGGAGTGGTTTTGATTAATATAGTTCATGAGAAGCATGATGCTTGTGTGTTTAAAGTTTGGTTGGGTTTGTAGCGATTTGGATGATTGAATCTTGTTTATAGTTAATGAAACTTAAGTATAAGCTTTTAGTTCATGATTGAGAGTAGTATAAATTGGAAATCTTGAGATGTTGGGGCTGTTGTAGTAGAGTATGGATGGAGTTTGGCTGTAGTAATGATTGTGGGATTGATTGTGGATTGATTTGGAGTTGTACAAATTTGGTAATCACGTAAATATAGCCGTCATAATGCCCGATTTACCTTAGACTGCTTTTGTTCTTAACATCAGGACCCGTGAACTCACTGTTAGGTTTTGACCATTGCAATTATTAGATAGTTCATGTTACGAGCTTCGTTTTGATATGTGGTTCGCTTAAATCCGATGTGCGGTTTAGGAGAAACGACCGTTTTAAGTAACGGCGTTTCGTGACCGAACCATTACCCCTCGCCTTACTTTGAAACCTTGGTTAAGGCCCTTAAATGACTAATTGGAATATGAAACAATTATGTAAAGTGGATTAGGCAGTTGTTAGGGTACTCGCGAAAGAATCGCCTTAAAATTCCTAATGGTTAATTTATTAAAAATGGTGGAGCTGAGGGTACTCGAGCGACTTAAGTGAATCGTTAAGCGCGAAAGCGAACGTTAGGGTCTAATTGGTTAAAGTATAGATTCTTAAGCGACTTTGGTTTAGTTCCAACTTATATGTTATTTATAGGTTACCAGACTTATCCTAGGACTTTTACCACCCCAGTCGCTCAGGCAAGTTTTCTACCCGTTATACTGTTGTTGTGATGTAAATATATGTATATGCATTATCTTGTGATAAGTGCATGATTGTTATTAGAAAATCTTGCGATATATTGGAGCATGCTGATATGGTACATATGCATGTCTGTTTCGTAATCTTGATATCTCTTTGTTGATTCAAATGCTTATAAGTTGCATAATACCTATGCTAGAGATAAGCAGTAGTTGCGTATACCCTTAGTATAGGGGACCCAAAGGTGAACATTTTCTAAACCGGGAGTCGATGTTCCCGAGTATAATATATATATATATATATATATATATATATATATATTTATATATATAGATATAGTTTTCAAAACTATTAATCGAATAAGGTTTATTTGATAACTTTATTTTATTTAATGAATATTATTTTGAATATTCATTCGAGGACTTATGACTCCGCTTATTTTATTAAATGAATATTATTTTGAATATTCATTCGAGGACTTATGACTCCGCTTCTTTTATTAAATAATATTCTTTATTTTATTAAGAATAATGTTTCGATAATCAAACTTATTTTCGATTATTCAAATAAAGATCATACTTTCGTATAAGTATATCTTTGGTTATTTATTATTCATTTCAAATATAAGTTTTAAAACTTCTACTTCAATTATTTTTATAAGGATTATCCTTATGGGAATATTATTTGAATAATAATATTCAGATATTTTCTAATATATCGGGACAAATTTATTTTATTAAATCAGCATTACTCCAAACATTCTTAAAAATGTTTTCGAGTCTTCAAAATGATTTTAAAAGTTAGAGCGGATCCCAAAACTTGTTTTCAAATTTAAGATCCTCCTTTCGAAGGGGATTTAAATACTCGCTCAAAATCTGAGGGATCCGGCTCTGTAGTGTATTTTACATTCGCAACGAAGTTTCTGTTTTGAGAAAACAATTTGATTACTTGCCCAATGTTCGGGAAGTAAGTCCATCTAATTGAGTCGGCATAAGCGACAGGCCGGGGTACGGTCTATCAAAGTGTAAGTGGCTGGGTGGCAGCCCATCAACGCGTAAGAGGCGGGGTGGCAGTCCAGCACAAGGTCCTAATGAGGCCAGGGTGATGACCAGTGGGGGATTCATCCATCTACTAGTAGAAAAGGTTACTTATTGGTATCTTTGCTTGATCAGCAAGATATCAGATTTATGCCAAATTCTTTTCTTTCCAAAATTCATTGGATATTGCAACTTTGTTCATACTTTACATGACAGCGGTTTTCAGGAAATGTATGAGAGATATATATGGATATATATATTGGGACTTAATGAAGTATCTCGTAACTTCATTTCATTCAATAATATTTCAAAGATCGAATCTATGCAAGTCTTATCTTGTAGTCTCATCTATGTGATGAACTTTTGAAACTGGTTATAACTGGAACGGTGGTAGTTCAAGTAGTATTTGGAAAAGATATAAGTATATTGGGGTATCTTGTAAATTCATCTTTTCAACTTATATCTGGTTAATGATTATCTTATGCTTGACAAAGATTTTCAGAAGAACGTTGAGACAAGGTTAGATATATAAGATCACCTTGCAACGATATTTTTATACAGTTATAAACTGGAACTCTGTGTATATTATACATGGCAGAGGATTTCAAAGATTTTGAAAAGTATATAAGTATATATACTGAATATTTTGCGACTTCGTCACGTTAAGATATCAAACTTGGTTCATTTCTTCTTGACCAAGACTTTCATGAGTACTATGACAATGCTAATATATTGTTAATTATTATACATATTATTTCGGTGGGCTTGTTGCTCACCCTTGCTTTCTTCTTTCATCACACAACAACCGATAGACATGATGAACAGGACCAATCTCCCAATTCGTGAGCGGATAGGAAACGTTCCGCAGTTTCCTGTAGGCGTTGATGCCGTTGTAGCTGAGGTAGGAACTACCAATAGGCTAGGCTTTCAACTTTTGATATACTAGACTTATGTATATTATGAATTGTAATAATGGCAAGGAATATGTAAATTATTCAGAAACCCTTTTAAGGTGTAATGGTTTATAATTGTGGAATAAAATGACTTGTGTTATTTTTGGTATTCATCTCTGAGACTATAACTTGTGGTGTGTGTGTATATTGTGGGGTCACAGTACGCAGTAGTTGGTTGTTTATAAAGATTGAGTGTTATTAAGGGAAATGGAACTCGTGACAACCCGGATCCCCGACCTCGGATTTGGGGGTGTTACAATGTAGGTGCTTATTATAGAATAAGTTCACTGAATATGACTCACACAGCTGAACAACTGATGGAGTTCACTCACGTGTCAGCAGTTGTTCACATAGTGATAGTTGTACAAGTATTCTTAGACTTGAGATCATCATAGTCATCTTGTGTACACTGAACTATGTTTTGGTTTAGTTTTTAGTCTCAAGGGATAATTATAAGGGCTCTACTGGGTATAGGAATTTGTACACGAAGATAGTGTATGATCAATAAAGGATCTACCCCTTCCAGTGAAGGAAGAGAATGTTCAATGGTGATCCACTTATGCTAGTTCAGGAATCTCTAGCCAGAGTGAATGAAATTAGAAAGGAGTTTCTAATTTACATTAAATAGAACTAAGCATAGTGAACGGGAAATCAAATGATTAAATAAGATAGGCTTGACACAAGTTCCATGCCTTGTATTTAATCGTGACATTGCAGGGTAGAAGGAATTAATTGTACGGTAACTACTCACGGAATAGGTTCTTGGTATTCTAAATAGTGAATTCGTATTATCCGGATAGTCGCGATATGCTGAGAAGTATCACGATGTAGAATAAATATGATTAATTAATTAATCATATTTAATGAATTAGAGAATTTATATAAATAATGATAAAATAGTTTTATTATTATTTATTTCTACTACCGGCTTAATATTGAACCTACAGGGTCACACCATAAAAGAGAATGATTTAATGGTGGAGGAATTAATTAATAATGGCTGATAATTATTTATTTATGAAATAAATAATTAATTAGCAAATTTAATAATTGATTAAATGAGATTTAATTGATTATAAATTAATTAAGAAAAGGTTCTTAATATTATTAATTAAGAGTTTAATTTTTGGAAAGTAAATTAAGTGAGAGAATTATTTCTAAAGAGTTTAGAAAAAGCAGTAATAATTAAAAGGTGTTTTATTTATTAGTGAGAATAATAAAGGGTTAATAATAATAATATTTTATAGGAAAATTTTTAGCTGAAAATTTTGCCTATATATATACTATTATAGACCCTATTTTTGCCTCAACCAAAAAGATTTACAAAACCCTAATTCTCTCCATCTCCTCCTCCTTCATTACATCGTTTTCTTGGTGGATACCGGTGGAGTGCTTCACATTTGAGGAGCAGCTGCTAAGGATCTCCGTTCATCGTTCTTGGATCGCTATTAAAGACCTCCATCTTTCCATTAACGTAAAGCTTCTTAATGTAAACATACTGAACTACGAATTAAATATTATTTTTCGCATGGATCCTGCGGAGGGTTTCAGTTTTTTTTTAAGATTAAATTTACATTTTTGCTGCATTTATGTGCTAAAAACCCTTCAATGGCATCAGAGCTACTTGCAAAAAAAATTTATTCGTTTATGTGTTTAACTGTTTTCGATATATAGGCATGTACGTGATTCGCCATGATGTGATGTTGATATAATATGCTTATATATGTATGGTTTTGAATATATGATATTCATGTGAGTTGTATAATCATAAGATGATTATGTAATCTGTATATATACTGATATATACATGATTTATGTTTGTTCTAATTATGAGAATCATATTAGATACGGATTCTGAATTGGCTGCTGCAGATTTGCTGAAATCTGGGTTTGGTGTCCGATTTACGCAAAGGAATACCCTATTCCATAGGTAAACGAGCGTCTGAACAAAAACTGATAGTTTAAGCTATCAACAACTCGTCCGTAAGGCGTTTGACGTCGTTTACTGCCCGCAAACAGTGATTCTTGTTTTTCTGATTTGATTCTGATTTTTCTGATTTTTGTCATATTTTCTTTTTATGATTAGATCATGGATAATATGATATGTTAAGATCAGATTATGTTTTTTAACATGCTTTTATGTGTTGTATGAGCATGGTGGATGGTTATGGCCTTTCGACCTTAGTGTAATGGTTTTGGTTTTGGTTTTAAATACGACTTGCATGTCGTCAATCTTTGTAATCATAAATCTCGAATGTAACTCGAGTTATTCTTGTAAGTTCATTAGATTAGTTTTATTTTCAATCATGTAATGTAATTGAAGACTCAAGAAGGCTATCCAATGGAGGTGATACAAAGAAGAAGACGAGGCATACAAGAAGTCTAAACAAAGAAGAAGACTTATGTAATAAGTAGTTGTATTTATTTCCATCACCATATTAGATTGACCTTGATCTTTATCATGAGCTTGATAAAGATCACATAGGATGGAGCCATAACCAAACATATTTACTTTATTGCACTTTACATTTACTTGTTTATTTAATTTTATATATGAGATATATGTCTATGTTTACCATGCGATGATAGATTTAGGTGAACTTAAATCAATATAAGGCGTGCTCTAGACAATTTAGAATAGGAATCGTTTCTTTCCTTAACAATAAATATTATGAATACGATCATGAGATTCTTGTGTTTATGAAACACGTAATTGAATATGAATTTTCAATATTGAGAGAAAGGATGATTCTGTCAATAACAGATTTCTATCTGTAAGAAAGGGTTATTAAGTGACGCCTCTTGACAATACTCCACCCGATCTGGGAATCATCTGATTATCGATTATTGATTTGAAATATATAATTTAAAAGGAAGAATCTCTTTATAATATGATTATGATTATAAGGTAATATAATCCCTCTAAAATTAAATAATATCAAGTAGTAATTGGCTAATGACATAACGGGCTTGTGTCGGTCATAGCCTTCCAACATGGTAGAAAGTGGTTCTTATTTTTAAATCATTGTCGTTTCGTGCTACAGCCGAGGGCTTTGATTTCGAAATAAGAAATACTTTTCTATTACATAGAGATGTGTACATTGAATTAGAATCTAAAGGTCGGTACGTGCTACAGCCGTGGGCCATTGGAGACTGATTCAATTGTACGAAATGTTGGGTTAGACTTGACTTAGAATATTGAGTTTGTCGTGCCACAGCCGTGACTCAATTGTTTAAGAGGCTAAAGTTATATTAGGGAATAACATAAGATGTAATTGACAAGAGTTGTCTGCCTATTGAAGATCACATGACGTTTCGTGCCACAACCGAGGTTGTGTGATGAAATTTAGGATCCCTATTCCCACTAGCATTATGAATGCTTAATTTTCACTTAGGGGGTTGAAAAAATTAGATAAACTAGTGCGAGACACTTATGAATAAAGACCCGATTCATATAGTGTTTTAAAATGAAATTGAATATTTGTTAAGTGTTGTTATGTGTTTATCATTTACAGATTTACTATATTCGTCATGTCTTCTACACTATCACTCCGGAGCATACTAGATGCTCACAAGTTGACTGGTCCTAATTTAGCTGTTTGTTTTCACTGTAACAAGTTGGGGCACTAGAAGAGGAACTGCAAGGTTTACCTTGCAGAATTGAAGAAGAAGAAGGGTAGTAAGACTACCGCTTCTGATTCAGGCATGTTCATGATTGAAGTTAATATGTCACTAGGTCAAATTTCTACTTGGGTATTAGATACCGCATGTGGTTCTCATATTTGCAATTCATTGCTAGGACTCATGGGTGGATTTTCGTACTTCATTACTTTCATAGATGATAGATCTAGATTCGGATATGTGTATTTGATGAAACACAAGTCTGAAGCCTTTGAAAAGTTCAAAGAATATAAACATGAAGTGGAGAAACAAACCAAACACAGTATTATAACTCTTCGATCAGATCGAGGTGGTGAATACTTGAATGGAGAGTTTCTAGATTATCTCAAAAAAAATGGTAGAGTCTCCCAGTGGACTCCTCCATATACTCCACAGTTAAATGGGGTATCTGAAAGGAGAAATCGAACTTTGTTAGACATGGTTCGGTCCATGATGAGCTATATGAATCTTCTAGTATTCCTATGGGGTTATGCATTGGAAACCTCAGCATATTTACTGAATAAGGTGCCTTCCAAATCTGTTCCTCAAACTCCATATGAGATATGAAAAGAAAGGAAACCGAGTCTTAAACATGTTAAGATTTGGGGATGTCCGGCTTATGTCAAGAAAGTTGACCCAGATAAGCTGGAATCTCGATCCGTAAAATGTAATTTTATGGGATATCCTAAAGAGACTTTGGGGTATTACTTTTACACCGATCATCGGGTGTTTGTCTCCAGACATGCTACCTTCTTGGAAAAGGAGTTTATCCTTGAAGGAAACAGTGGGAGCAAAATTGAACTTGATGAAGTTCAAGAAGCACAAACTACTACGGATCAAGTAGAAACACCTGTTCAGACTGAACAACCTTCTGTGGAACAGCCCATTCATAGGACAGGGAGAGTGTATCGCCAACCTGAGAGGTATTATGGCCTTGTCATTGAGAATGACAATGAGTTGTCAATCATTGATGATGACAACCCTGTGACCTATAATGAGGCTATGAGTAGTGTTGACTCAGAGAAATGGCATAGTGCCATGAAATCCGAAATGGAATCTATGTATACCAACCAAGTATGGACTCTGGTTGAGGTGCCTGAAGGTGTTAAGCCTATTGGGTGCAAGTGGGTATACAAAAGAAAAATTGGAGCAGATGGACAGGTGGAGACCTATAAGGTCAGGCTCATGGTAAAAGGATTCAAACAAAGGCAAGGGATTGACTTTGATGAAACTTTTTCTCCTGTAGCCCTGTTAAAATCAATTCGGATTTTGCTTGCGATTGTTGCTTACTACGACTATGAGATCTGGCAAATGGACGTGAAAACGGCCTTCCTCAATGGGGAACTTTAGGAGGAAGTGTATATGACACAGCCAGAGGGTTTTCTTTCCAAGGGAAATGAACACCTAGTGTGTAAGCTGCTGCGAACCATATATGGTTTAAGGCAAGCTTCTCGTAGATGGAACATCCATTTTGATGAGACAATCAAAGAGTTTGGTTTTATCAAAAACATAGATGAACCATGTGTCTACAAGAAGGTTAGTGGGAGCGCGGTAACATTTCTTGTATTGTATGTGGATGACATACTTCTTATAGGAAATGATATACCGATGCTACAATCAGTCAAAGTATGGCTATCAATGAACTTCACCATGAAGGACTTGGGAGAAGCATCCTACATTCTCGGTATGAAGATTTATAGAGATAGATTTAGAAGAATGATAGGTCTTACCCAGGGTACATACATCCAGAAAGTGCTTAAAAGGTTTAGCATGAAAAACTCCAAAAGAGGTCTCATACCGATGAGCCATGGAGTGTCCCTTTCCGAAAAATGTCTCCTAAGACACCTGAGGAAAGAGAGCGTATGAGTAAGATTCCTTATGCTTCAGTAATAGGATCTATCATGTACGCGATGTTGTGTACAAGGCCTGATGTTTCTTATTCAATTAGTGTGACGAGCAGATATCAGTCCAATCCAGATGAAGACCACTGGAAAGCAGTGAAAAACATCCTTAAGTACTTGCGAAGGACTCAGGACATTTTTCTTATTTTTGGTGGTGAATCTGAGTTGAAAATAGAGGGTTATACTGACTCTAGTTTTCAATCAGAAAGTGATAACAAATCCATGTCAGGGTACGTGTTTACTTTGAATGGTGGTGCAATTCAGATTATTGAAAGAGAAGATGTCAACGTCGAAAGAGTTCCAAACAGTCTAACAACGTAGCAGACCCACTCACAAAGCCACTTTCTCAGAGTCACTTTGATCGTCATAAAGACAAGATGGGTATTAGATACCAGAGTGATTGACTTTAGTACAAGTGGGAGATTGAAAGAGACATGTCCTAAGTCCAATCATGTATGAGGATTTAGGAATAACTTTTATGTAATCTGTTTTGATTTCATTGATATTAATAAAAGACTTGTTTTGTTTTTATTGTGGGCTCTATCTATTTAAATGTTTAAGTAAGATATACCACAGTTTAGAGTAAAGCTTTTTATGGATTGTGATGAGATCATAATAATGAGCCCTAAAAGATGATAACTCTAAACTTAAATAGTTCCTGGTCGTAGGATTACTAACTGGTAATTAATAATCCGCAAAGATCGGTACATACTATGCTTGCTTCATTATGAAAGATGTCTGTTCTCATAGACATTTGTGTGGTGACACTATAGGTAGTATGTAGGTGCTTATTATAGAATAAGTTCACTGAACATGACTCATATAGCTGAACAACTAATGGAGTTCACTCATGTGTCAGCAGTTGTTCACATAGTGATAGTTGTACAAGTATCCTTAGACTTGAGGTCATCATAGTCATCTTGTGTACACTGAACTATGCTTTGGTTTAGTTCTTAGTCTCAAGGGATAATTATAAGGGCTCTACTGGATATAGGAATTTGTACACGGAGATAATGTATGATCAATAAAGGATCTACCCCTTCTAGTGAAGGAAGAGAATGTTCAATGCTGATCCACTTATGCTAGTTCAAGAATCTCTAGCCAGAGTGAATGAAATTAGAAAGGAGTTTTTAATTTTACATTAAATAGAACTAAGCATAGTGAATGGGAAAGCAAATGATTAAAAAAGATAGGCTTGACACAAGTTCCATGCCTTGTATTTAATCGTGACATTGCAGGGTAGAAGAAATTAATTGTACGGTAACTACCCACTGAATAGGTTCTTGGTATTCTAAGCAGTGAATTCGTATTATCCAGATAGTCGCGATATGCTGAGAAGTATCCCTCACGATGTAGAATAAATATGATTAATTAATTAATCATATTTAATGAATTAGAGAATTTATATAAATAATGATAAAATAGTTTTATTATTATTTATTTCTACTACCGGCTTAATATTGAACCTACAGGGTCACACCATAAAAGAGAATGATTTAATGGTGGAGGAATTAATTAATAATGACTGATAATTATTTATGAAATAAATAATTAATTAGCAAATTTAATAATTGATTAAATGAGATTTAATTGATTATAAATTAATTAAGAAAAGGTTCTTAATATTATTAATTAAGAATTTAATTTTTGGAAATTAAATCAAGTGAGAGAATTATTTCTAAAGAGTTTAGAAAAAGGATTAACAATTAAATAGTGTTTTAATTATTAGTGAGAATAATAAAGGGTTAATAATAATAATATTTTATGGGAAAATTTTCAGCTGAAAATTTTGCCTATAAATATACTATTATAGACCCTATTTTTGCCTCAACCAAAAAGATTTACAAAACCCTAATTCTCTCCATCTCCTCCTCCTTCATTACATCGTTTTCTTGGTGGATACCGGTGGAGTGCTTCACATTTGAGGAGCAGCTGCTAAGGATCTCCGTTCATCGTTCTTGGATCGCTATTAAAGACCTCCATCTTTCCATTAACGTAAAGCTTCTTAAGGTAAACATACTGAACTACGAATTAAATATTATTTTTCGCATGGATCCCGCGGAGGGTTTCGGTGTTTTTTAAGATTAAATTTACGTTTTCGCTGCATTTATGTGCTAAAAACCCTTAATTATCATCCCAATAAAAACAATCATCCTAACTTTAGCTGGAGCACAATCAGAATGCGGTGCAACAACCTTATCAGCCATACACAGCAAAGCAGTATAACCCTCCTGGTTTTCAACAACCACAATATGCCCCTAGGCAACAACTTCAACTTTAGCAGTTAACGCAAGCTAATGAAAAATCTGAATTGGAGGAGTTGAGGCTCATGTGTAAGAGCCAAGATGTTTCTATCAAGACCTTGGAGAATCAGATTGGGCAGATTGCTAATGCATTACTGAATCATCAACCTGGCACGCTTCCAAGTGATACTGAAGTTCCAGGCAAGAAAGAAGCTAAGGAGCATGTTAAGGTAATTACATTGAGGTCAAGTAAGGTTGCAAATCCTGAAAAAGCTAAGACTCCAGAATCTGAAATTGAGGCTGAAGAAGAAGAAGTGCAGAAAGGAAACAGAAGTGGAACCAAGGAAGACTACTATTGAGCACACTCCTCCTGAGGGTAATACAGGGGAAAACATATCTATCCTTCACCTCATTTTCCTAAGAGGCTGCAGAAGAAAAATCTGGATAAGCAGTTTGAGAAGTTTCTGGAGGTGTTCAAGAAACTTTACATCAACATACCTTTCGTTGAAGCTCTTGAACAAATACCTAGTTATGTAAAGTTTATGAAAGGTATTCTCTCTCAGAAGGTGAAGCTTGATGACTTAGAGACCGTTGCTCTCATGGAGGAATGCAGTGCTTTGCTGCAACAGAAGTTGCCTCCGAAGTTTAAAGATCCTGGAAGCTTCACCATTCCATGCACCATTGGAAAGGTGTCATTTGACAAATACTTATATGACTTGGGAGCTAGCATCAATTTGATGCCTTTCTCAATCTTCAAGAAGTTGGACTTACCGGATCCAAAGGCTACTTATATGAATTTACAGTTGGCCTATCGTTCTATTACTTATCCACTAGGCATTGTTGAGGATATTTTGGTCAAGGTGGATAAACTCATCTTTCCTGCTGATTTTGTAATTCTTGATTTTGAGGAGGATAAGAAGATTCCCATAACCTTGAGAAGACCTTTCTTGGCAACTGGCCGAACCTTGATTGATGTGCAGAAAGGTGAGCTCACCATGCGAGTGTTGGATCAGGATGTAACTTTTAATATGTTCAATGTGATGAAGTTCCGTACAAAAAATGAGGAGTGCTTAAAGGTGGAGTTGGTTGATTCTGTGGTTACTTCAGAACTTGATCAATTGCTATGGTCTGATGCCTTAGAAAAGGCCTTATTGGGGAATTCCGATAGTGAAGATGATGAAGGGGACGAGCAACTCCCCGGAAGAGGAAGATGGATATACCTTTTGAATCTCTTGGAATGGAGGAGCTGAACAAAGCTCATAAGTACCTCAAGCCATCTATTGAGGAAGCTCCTACACTTGAGCTTAAACCTTTACCTGAACACTTAAGGTATGCTTTTTTAGGTGATGCATCTACTTTGCCTATTATTATTGCATCTGACCTTTCAGGTAGCAATGAGGAAAAGCTTTTGAGAATTCTTAGAGAATTCAAATCAGCAATTGGTTGGACTATAGAAGATATCAAGGGAATGATCCATTCTTATTATATGCATAAAATTTTACTAGAGGAAGGTAGCAAGCCTACTGTTGAGCAACAAAGAAAGTTAAATCCTATCATGAAGGAAGTCATGAAGAAGAAAATTCTTAAGTGGCTAGATGCAGGGATCATCTATCCCATTTCTGATAGTTCTTGGGTGAGTCCAGTTCAGTGTGTACCAAAGAAAGAAAGGAGGTATCACAGTCGTTGCTAATGAGAAGAATGAGCTCATTCCTACTCGAACAATCACGGGGTGGAGATTTTACATGGATTACAGGAAGCTGAACAAGGCCACGAGAAAACATCACTTCCCTCTACCGTTTATTGATAAGATGTTTGACAGATTGGTTAGGCATGAGTAATACTGTCTTCTGGATGGCTATTCAGGCTATAATTAAATGGGCATGAGTACTACTGTCTTCTGGATGGCTATTCGGGCTATAATCAAATTTACATTGCTCTAGAAGATCAGGAGCAGATTACTTTCACTTGTCCATTTGGTACCTTCGCCTTCAGAAGGGTTTCTTTTGGTTTATGTGGAGCACCGACCATATTTCAGAGATGCATGATGGCTATCTTCTCTGACATGATTTGTCAGAATGTGGAGGTGTTCATGGATGATTTGTATGTGTGGCGATTCACTTTATGAGTGCTTGAAGAATCTAGGCGACGTTCTCAAGAGGTGTGTTGTGACCAATCTGGTTCTCAATTGGGAGAAATATCACTCTATGGTGCGATGGGGCATTATTCTTGGGCACAAGGTCTCTAGTAAGGGTCTTGAGGTGGACAAATCCAAAGTGGGGGTCATCGAAAATCTTCCCCCACCAATTTCTGTTAAGGGAGTTCGCAGTTTTCTTTGTCATGCGGGCTTCTACAGGCGGTTCATCAAGGACTTCTCAAAAATTTCTAAACCTTTGTACAATCTTCTGGAGAAAGATATTCCGTTCAAATTTGATGACGATTGCCTAGATGCTTTTGAGTTCTTTAAGAAGAGTTTAATCACGACACCTGTCATAACTGCACCTGATTGGTCTGAACCATTTGAAATGATGTGCAATGCAAGTGACTATGCAGTTGGAGTAGTTCTTGGGCAGAGAAAGAACAACATATTTCATGTGGTCTACTATGCTAGTAAGACCCTAAATGATGCTCAACTGAATTATACTACTACGGAGAAAGAACTTTTGGCTATTGTCTACGGTTTTGAGAAATTTCGATCTTATCTGCTTGAGACGAAGGTGACAGTTTTCACTAATCACGCTGTAATTCGATATCTCGTCTCGAAGGAGGACTCGAAGCCTAGATTGATTAGATGGGTTCTTTTTCTTCAGAAATTTGAGTTGGAGATCACAGACAGATAGGTATTGAGAATCAAGTCATTGATCATCTCTCTTGTTTAGAGGATCCAAGTGCAATTTCACTGGATAAGACATTAATAAATGAGTTTTTTCCCGATGGGCAGCTGTTTGGAGTGCAAGAGGAAGAACTGTGGTTTGCAGACATTGTGAATACCTTGTGAGTAATATCATGCTTCCCGACTTGTCGTATGCTCAAAGGAAGAAGTTTCTTCATGAGGTGAAGTGGTACTTTTGGGATGATCCATATCTGTTTAGGCAAGGAGATGACCAAATCATCAGGAGATGTATTCCTTATAGCCAAATGGGGGGGGATCTTGCGAGATTGCCACTCAACGGCTTATGGAGGACATTATGGTAGAGAAAAGACAGCAGCTCGTATTCTTCAAGCAGGGTTCTTTTGGCCGACCTTGTTTAAAGATGCGTATCACTTTGTTTTGAAGTGTGATCGATGCCAGCGTGTGGGTAATATGTCCAAAAGGGATGAGATGCCTCTTAATGTGCTTCTCGAGGTTAAGTCTTTGATGTGTGGGGAATAGACTTCATGGGGCCATTTGACTCATTCGGCAATAATCAGTATATCTTGTTGGCGGTCGATTATGTGTCGAAATGGGTGGAAGTCAAGGCTCTACCGACAAATGATGCGAAGGTGGTGATTAATTTTCTTCATAAGCAGATATTCACAAAATTTAGAACTCCAAGAGTCATAATCAGTGATGAGGGGTCGCATTTTTGCAACCGCAAGTTCACTGCTATGATGCAAAGGTATAATGTGAATCATCTCATTGATATCCTCAGATGAATGGTCAAGCTGAGGTATCTAACAGAGAGATCAAGCATATCTTAGAGAAGGTTGCGTTTCCATCAAGGAACGATTGGTCTTTGAAGCTTGATGAAGTTGTTTGGGCGTATAGAACAGCGTATAAAACTTTATTGAGAATGTCACCATTTCAGTTGGTTTATGGTAAGGGGTGTCATTTGCCGGTGGAGCTCGAGCATAAAGCACATTAGGCTTTGAAGAAGTTGAATCTTGATTTGGATGCAGCTGGAAAGAAGAGGATGCTTCAATTGAATTAAGTCGATGAGTTTCGGCTTCAAGCATAAGAAAATAACAAAATGTATAAGGAGAAAGTCAAGAGGTGGAACGATAAGGGTCTAGTGCTCAAATCATTTATGTCGGGGCAACAAGTTCTTTTGTTTAACTCTCGTCTCCGTCATTTTCCTGGAAATTGAAGTCGAGATGGCCATGGCCTTTCATAATCAAAACTGTGTTTCCACATGGAGCAATGGAGATTTTGGAGAATGATTCGGGCCAAACATTTAAGGTAAATGGTCAGAGGTTGAAGCATTACTATGTTGACACAGAAAACCGTGAGGTGGTTAGTGCCGTTTTATTATCCGTTTGATCTCGCATTACTACGTCAAGCTAACGATGTAAAGCAAGCGCTTCTTGGGAGGCAACCCCAAGTTTATTGTACATTAGTAGTTAGAGGAAGAAGAAAGGAAGGAGAAAAGCACAAGAAATCAAAAAAAATAAAAATTTTCAGGGCCAACTACAGTAGCACGGCGCGCCCGCGCTGAGGAAGTGGGGCGGTCGTGCCACTTTTCCAGAAACAGAGTGCGCCCACGCTGCCTAGCGGGGCAGCCGCGCTAAAAAGGTAGAATTGCGGTGCGCCCGCGCTGAGGTAGCACGCCACCGCGCTGTCCCCTGAATCCGAAAAAAATAAAAGCTGGAAAAGAGAAAATCGGGGACTTATTCATAAAATCAATTTTACCCGAATTTTACTCTTTCACATCCCAAATTTCCCTCTCCAAATCAAACCCATTATTCCCACTATTCCCATAATCAATTCCCACTTCTATTCCATATCTAATTTTCTTCCAACCTCCTATATATACATACACTTATACACAAACTTCTCCATCACTTCTCAAATTCTCAAACACAATTTTCTCTCAAACACTTATCTTTTATTCTCTCTTATTCAGTCCCAATGGCACCCAAAATACAGCGATCTCAAGTAAGTAGCAGCTCCACTGATTCTTCGAGTGTAGGTGGTATGAGGCCAAGGTTTTCAACTCCCGAGGCTGAAGCTATGTATACAAGGATTCTCTCGAAGCTTATAGCCAAGGAGCGTGGTTTTCTGCCATTAGGGAAAGATGGTAAGTTGTTGGAGATGATCTTGGAGATGGGTTGGGTTGCTTTTTGTGAGGCACCCGCTGCTGTGCCCATGAGTGTGGTTCATGACTTTTATGCTAATATGAAGGCGGAGAAGAATGGTTTCATTATGGTTAGGGGATGACGATGAAGTACAGTGCAAAAGTGATAAGGAGGGTGATTGATCAGCCCGCGAGGAAGCCCGGTCAGGATATTTGGAACGAGAAGACTCCGGAGGAGTTTGATTTGGATTTGATAATTGTTACTCTGTATGTTCCTGAGACTCACTGGAAGTTTAAGAAGGGCACGACTGATTATTCCACGTTCCCTACTTCGTGCATGAACAAGTTTGCACGTGCATGGAACTCGTTTATTTGTGCTAACATCATGCCATCTTCTCATGTGCATGATGTTACTGTGGAGCATGTACGGTTGTTGTGGGGTATTCTGCAGGGGGCTATGTGGACCTTGGTATGGTTATCCACCAAGGTATTCTGAGATTTTTGTGAGGGAGTACTACGTGTTCCATACCCTATGCGTCCATTGTGACGAAGCTGTGTGTGGCAGTTGGTGTTCATTGGCCAGCACACGAGCAGCTCCAGATTCCAAGTGCCCCGATTGACGGCACCACTTTATTGATGATGCAAGAGTGGGATGGAGGAAATCCTGATTTGAAGGAACTTGAGTATTCTTTTGACTATATGCCTGGTGGGAGGCCAGCTGCTGGGGTAGCTCAGACGAGCAGAATAGCTTGAAGATCTCAGTTAGGTGAAGAGGCTGGACCATCATAGCAGGAGCAGGAGGAAGCAGGAGCAGATGTTGGATTTGGTATGAGCATGGCGCAGTATAGGCGTTTAGCGAGGAGGATGGATACGATGCATGACATCCATAGTCGGTTTGCACGTGATCTCACCCAGGCATTAGGGACTACTTTCAGAGCCATAGGTGTTGACATCCAATGGCCAGTATTTGGTGAGGACTCCGTGTATCCACTTTCAGACACACCTGACATTCCACCGGTTGGGGGTAAGGATCCAAATTCGGATTAGGTATGCCTGATTCCTTACTATTACCATCACTGAGGACAGTGAATATTTTAAGTTTGGGGGTACTAGTTGAAGGAATATGTTTTGTGTGAGTCGCATATAGTTGCACATTTATGATACTTTAGTTCATATAGTTGGATGTTTGCTATCTAGCAGTTTTTTTATTTTTGTAGTTTTTATGATAGTTTGTTCATATAGTTTCATGCATTTGCATTATAACTTGATCCCTTAGATGGTTTTTCCGATTGATTTGTGATATTGATTCTAGTGTAGTGATGTCGTATTTAGTGACGTTAACTCTTGTCGAGTTGATTTGCATGCTAGAGACAATTGTATTTCACTAAGTCTTATAGGTTGCTTGAGTGTTAGATCATGGTCATGGTTTATTTATTTGTCGAGGTGTAATTATAACGACTCGTGTATTTTTATTTTATTTGGAAGTGTAATAAAGGTTTAAGTAAATAAATAAAATGTGTGTATTGGTTTTTGGCTGCAGTGTTGATTTTTATTTAATTATTTTGTTGATATGTGGAATCGAATTGTGTGATTTACTAATGAGTTATACGATTTTATTTGACTTGTGATAGTGATTTTATGGTATTTTTTAATTCCATAAATATTTGGATTGACTTTAAAATTGGTTTCCTAATTTTATAATTTCAATAATTATTTTTGGGACTTTATAAAATTGAGAAATCAACATTTTATTGATTATTTATTTTTAAATGATTTTCTGAGTGTGTTTGATTGTAAAATCCATATTTAATTATGGAAATCTTCAAAAATTACGAAACTCATATTTTATGAAGGTTATAATATTCTGAGAATTTTAAAATTTTCTGAGAATTTTCAGGATTCGTTTCATGCGCGCGTTATTTCATTATTTATCAAAAAGCGGGTATACAGCGCACCCCAGAAGTGTTTTAAAATTTCGAAACATATATTTTTTTATAAACTTCGGGATATTTACGAAATTTTGGCATTACTTTCAGAATTTTCTGAAATCATTTTCCGTACATCGTAGTCGCTTATTTTAGATTTCGGGGCTAATACCTTGTTTCCCAGTATTAAAGGACATGTGTTAACTTCTTATAAATAGAAATTAACACGTATCCTTGTTAATTGATACGTGGCTGCCTTACACGATTATTAGCATAACTGCTTTTATTTTATTTTTTTATTTACACCTCCTCCTCCTCCTCCTCCTCCTCTGTGTTCTCAATCTCTCTATCTCGGCTCTCTCTCCCTTGGTCTTTATTCATCTTTTTCTTGCACTCTTTCCTCCCTGTTACTCCGGGTTGCCGCCGTTCTTGTTTCTCCGGCCGTTTTCGGTGAGCTGCCGCTTGAATTCCTTGCTTGGCTGGTTCGATTGTGCTGTTAATTTGTGTATATGCATATGGTTATATATGTGTGTGCCTGTGTGAGTTAGTGTGTGTGTGTGTGTGTTTGTGATGTGCGTGTGTGTGTGTTCTGCGCGGTGGCGCGTGTGTTGGTGTGGTTGCAGCCGTGTGCTGTGGCCGTGTACAATGCTTCTCTGTGGTTTGGGCTTGCAGTTGGGCCGGACATTTTCAGGCCTTACTATTGGGCCTGTTTATGCAGTTGGGTTTTTTTGTTGGGCCGCTTAGGTGTTGATGGTTTGGATTATGCAGATTTTTAATTTAATTCCTTTTATTGCAGGGAATTTTTTATTAATATTCGTGATATTAATTATTCTTGTTGGAATTGGTTTTAAAATAATCGGTATAATTTATTTGGGAACCCGTAATATATCGGGCGCCAATAAATTGTACCGCCGTTGACGATGAACTTCGGTAAGTCGACGGTGGACGGTGATGACGATGTTCTGAGTCCTAAATTCTATAAATAAATAAAAATTAAATAATTATGTAAAATATGTTCGGATTTAAATAATTAATTTTGATTGGTGTTGGAATGTACGTTATATAAATGATGGAATAATATTGTGGATTATTGTGATTTTTGATGTCGATTATAATCGACGGGTAGTCTTATAAATAAAGAAGTTGCTGCCAAAATTTTCTAAAAATATAATTGTAAACGTACATAATTATATTCTACGTGTTACCTTATTTATGTTCAGGATATGTGATTACGTGGTTATAGGCATAATAATAACACGAGTCGGATTATCGGATTGGGTTGTTAGAATCTGAGGATATCAAGCATGTCGGTATAACTAATTAGGGTATTCTGTAATTGTAGATCCCAGTCGAGTTGTCCCAGGATCGAAGTCAGCGTGAAAGCTATTTAGGGTTTTGTAAAGCGTTGCAAGGCAAGTACCCCTGACCATTCTTTTATGGTTCAGTGCATATGAATAACTAAATGTTTTATTCTCGTAATGGAACATAAACGTTTTAAGTTACGTATCCCCTGTAGTTATAAATCACTGTTTTTAAAATTAGTTTGGGGAAAAGTAACTTCGAAAGGTACCTATCTCGAATAGAATGAGTTGCGAAGCGGATTTTATATGTGTGCTGGTTAAATAAATGATTTTGAAAATGAGATAGGTACAAGTGTTTTGAAAACAGGATAAAACGGTCAGATATGGGATACATTGGGGCCAGAGTAGGCCTATTGAGGTGGCCTAAGAGGCTAATTCGGTTGCGCGCACTATAAAACCGATTAGTCCAGCAGGTCAGAGACCTAGCTAGTCTCTGAGTTCCGGAACAGGTAAATGGGATGGCAGTTAGAGCCGTCTGGTGTTGATAGCCTGATCAGCTGTCTTCACATATCCGCTATGTATCTGATTGGGATTTGTGAATTACATAAGAGCATAAGTAGTTGATACAACGGTTTTATAAAATGATTAGCATGCTAAAGTTGGACTCTGGTATTACACAACACACTACTATGTTGTTTTAACAAAGCATGTTAGTCGATGATATCCAATTACCTTTAATTTTCATTATGAAATATTGATATCATGATTACAGCTCTGTTCCTATTATTGTTACATTACTGTTTTAATCTGTTATTCATATTTTGGTACTGCTGAGCGATTATGCTCACCCTTGCAAACTGTTATGTATATTTCACAGATGCCAAGAAGATCAGTCATACCGACCCGTGTTCCCTCCCATACTGGACCTGGCTCCTCTGAGGTAGTTTGTATCAGACCATGAGGTCTGAAGAGTTGCTGAATAAAGTTAGTGTGTCTTAGATGTTGAATAAAGAGTTTGTAATAGTTAGAATCTGAATTATACTTGAACCTAGATCGGATCTTGGTTTGGGGTCAAGTTAGTATATTTTAATAATAATTCTGTTGTTTATATTTTTGATAACTGTGTTTAGTGACGTCAACTCCTGACCCCGGGGTTGAGGCCTTCACAGTAATCGCTTATTTATATTTAGAATTTAGGATATTCTCTTAATGATAAATTAACATGGTTATTTAAAAATTGGAGAAAATTGGATTTCATTGCTAATTGTTGTGGCTAGGTGTCAAATGGCTAGCGGCCAGCTCATTTTATATGAGTAGTCTAGGGTTGAGCGAGATGGAGCGAAACGCACTCGTTCAGAAATTTATGAAAAAAAAGAAAAAAAAAAGAAAGAAAAAAGAGAAAAACAATAATATAAGTGTTATGTATAATTGATCACGAGTGGGCTGTTTAGTACTCGAGTTGTTAAGTTCTTAGGGGACTTTGTGCCTAGTGACCTAAGGCTTTTATAGTCTGGGATCCGCTAACCTAATGCTCACTACATGGATACTATTGTATAGGTCTTTTGTGGACCTCACTCATTGCAAGGTCAAATAAGCATATTTGTGTCGTTTATATGTTATGAATAAAAGCGTGAATACATACAAAACTCCAATATAAGAATTGAAGTGTTATAAGTTATTTTAAGTCTAGCTTTTATTTTATCTATAACCTTCCGATTGCTTTGATCAGTAGCGAGAAATGATTATTGATCTAGTTGTGATGGTATATCTGTAAGCATTTGCACACACGCACATCTCTGGTTTGTAAGTTGATTTGTGGGGCTTGATTGAACTTTATGCGAATAACTGCATATGTTGAGATGTTGCTTATTGATTGGTTTAGTTATACTATGGGGATCGTTGCATTCATATAGTTTGCATTCATGCATTTTTATTTCTTGCTCTTTGAGTATGTTTATGCTTGAGGACAAGCATCGATTCAAGTTTGGGGGTATGTTGAGTGGCATTTATGACACTTTTTAACACTCCATTAAGCTTAGAATTGGTGTTTTGTACTCAAGTTATTGGTATTTTAATGTGTTTTTTAGTATTTTTGTATTTCAGGCATTAATCCAGAATTCAGGTGAATTAGCATTGATTTGATTCTAATATGGTGTTAGGATGGTGTCGAAGGAATAAAGGCTTGTGAAGACCAACTCATTGCAGCAAAAAAAGAAGGAAATTTCAGTTTTTCCAGAAGATCGGCGCGCCCGCGCTGTAATAGCGCGCGCTCGCGCTAGAGAAGCAGAATGTCAGCGCGCCCGCGTTGATGAAGTGCGCGGCCGCGCCAGGTCGGGATTCCAGATTCTTTTTCTGGGATTTTGGATTAATTGGGTTGCTATTTAAAGACAACAAAAAGACGTTTTTCATAACGGAGCTTAAGGAGAAGACGACAAGAAAACCTATAGCACAATTCAACGAAGGCGAAGAAGATCTAGTTTATTCTTGTGAATCTTTGTTCTAAGTTGTAATCTTGGATGCTCGTTTTTTGTTTTGTTGAACCTAATACTCTGGATTACGTACTTTGTTTATTAATTTTTTATAAAGACTACGTTTATTATACCATGCTTTTACCGGAACCCATGTATGATGGGTCTGATTATGGGCTAATCGTTATCGTGGGGTTCTAACGGATTTATTTATGGATTTCTTTAGTTAATTTATTTCGATGACTTAGTGTGTCGTGATTGTATGATAACCTAGTTTTGGTTGTGCTTATTCATCGTGTGAGCGTTGCGAACTTATAAGATAGCGTGTTAATCTTTAATGAAGCGAAAGTGAATTTAAGGGTTTAGAACTTGCCATGCTAGCATAGGTTCATGTATTTGATATGTATGATTCGTAGATAATTTTAACCATATTATTTGCCCTATATAATCATGATAGATAACTTGTGCATTAAACCATTATGTTGTCAAATTCTATAGACATATAGGGTCTCAATATAATTGGTGTCTATTCAGATTCTATCTCTTTTGTGGATGTCTGGTAGTATGTTATTCGTGCAACGAAAGTTGGCGTTTAGCAGTTTCGTGTTATCTTATTAGTGTCATCACCATTTGTTGGTGAGACTGCGTAGCTGTATAAACAGTTACGTGATAACTCAACATGATAACAACACTAGAACAGGACAGGTTAATAATACTACGTCTATACAAGAAATCAGGAAGAATAAAGACAAGGCAAATACAAAGAATCAGAAGATTAGAAGAAAGCCTGAAGTCTGTCTACAGGTCACTAAAAGAAGTTCATTAATATGATTATGCCTCAGTGAAGAACAAAGGTTAAAGACTTTCAGGGTTTCAGAAATGTTGAAGATTCAGTATACAAGTGCTACTGGAAGATTTTAGTGTATTGGCATTGATTGAAGATAGACAGTGATCGAAGCATTAGATCCTGAAGAATTGAAGACAGGGTATAGACAGAGGTTAATAAAGATTTTGTCTAAAGTACCATAAAGGATTTCAGTGAAAGTACAGTTGTTTATTGACAGACAGTGTCTGAAGCAATAAAGTTGAGGCAAGCTTAATAATGTAATCAAGGTTATAATACGAAGACCTGAATCGGGGTTAGTCGTCTGTGAACCAGACCAGTTTCACCAGGCGTCAACAGCTCGTGAAAGGAATCTGGGTATTATTTATAGAAGAATTGTTAAGTTGAGGAACGTACTTGGATTGAACGTTTATCTGTTAAAGTACGAGAAGAGGTGTGCGGGGTATACAGCTAAATAGCTCAGGGGACTGGCGAAGCTCAAAGTTTAATTGTTAAATTAAATAAATTATTTAATTGACTTTAATATAATTTATTTAATAAACTTAAAATGATTTATCTTATAAACTTTAAATAAGTTTATTTTATAAATCTAAATTAGTTTATTTATATAAGTTATATTTAAGTTTATTTTATAAACTAATTTAGTTACAATTTAAACTTATAAAGAAAAAAAAAGAAAATAGAAAAAGGAAAAAAACAAAAAGGAAAAAGAAAACAAAACAAAACAAAAAGAAAAACAAAAAGAAAAGAAAAAGAAAGAAAAAGAAAAAGAAAAAGAAAACAAAATGAAAAAGAAAAAGAAAAAAAGAAAAGAAAAATAAACAAAGAAATCAACGTGTACATGAGTTTTGTTTTATAAATCTTAAGTACATACATGTACTTGTTACAGCAAGTAACAAGTACTCGCCAGAGAAACAAAGTCGCCATAGATCAAAAACCCCTCCCCCTTGTCGCCACACATCCCGTCGCCACATAGGTTTTGATAAGGTTGTCGCCACAGAGCTCCTCTCTCCTCAGCCACACATTATTGGATAAAAGACTACACAATTGCAGCAGAAATGAGAGCCATTCATTTTTTGGGGATTCATTTTTCTGTTCATCTTCTCTCCCAAGAGAGTAGTGAAATGGCAGCAAAGATTTACAGAGAAGCTCAAGCTCTTTGTTTATCCGTTTAACTTCTGACCGGAGTACCGTTATAATGCCCGATTTAACTCTTGTATATTCTTAGGGGCATTATAATCGTTACCCGGTAAATTAATCCTAGTACAAATAAAAGCTAGATTATTGTATAGGATTTGATTTGTAAATCTTTGTAGAAGCTAGGAACTTTGTTGTTCTTAGATTGTAACCGGTTAATTTATTTACCGGAGTGTAGCAACACCCTCGAGGATTTATATACAAATATATATTTCCCCGAATATCTTGTGTTCCTCGTTTTTATCATTCCAAACACTATTCCTCTCAAGAACACGAAACCACTAACCGAGCACTAAATATTTTATCCGCTAAAGATTCGAAAGAATTTTTAATTTAGTGATTATCGTATTCAACCCCCCTTCTACGATAATTCAGGACCTAACAATTGGTATCAGAGCTGACTGATTGATACACAAATCAGGATCCTTAAATAAATTTATTTTATTAATTTTTCATTTACATAAATTTATTTAGTAAATTTGATTTAGAAAATTTATTTTATAAATTTAATTTTAGTAAGTTTATTTATGAACTTAATTTAAATAAATTTATTTTATAAATTTAACTAAATTAATTTACTATTTCAATTTTAGTAAATTAAAGTTTTTAATTTAAATTTATTTTAGATTTATTGAGCTACCATTTTCTGAACACTAGACAGTTGAGTTTAGGTTACCATATTTGTTTATATACACAAAACAAAGTAGTCTCTGTTTGTTTTTGTATTCGTGGCTTCCAAATCAACAAGAGGAAAATGCAATTACAAGTTAACAGCTTAGTTTTGCACGGAAAATAGAGGAGCTGAAGCCACGCGGGACTCACGACTTATCCGTGTCACGCACGCGAGAAACAAAACAAGTTGGGCAGTTGCAGCGCACGCGTGGTAGTCTATGCGTGGATCTGAGCCTGGCTTGCAGCTGAAACACACGCGCGGCAATTTGCTTAAACACCTACACCTGTATCATGTTTATTCCGCAGTCATCACACAGGGTAAACGGAGTCGCCACAGAAGCTTTTAATAAAGGAGGAAGTAAATTGTCCGTTGCGATCACACTTCACATGTTTAGTCGCCATACATTACTCTGTTATGATTTTATCGCCATAGCCGAGGTCGCCATACAAAAGTCGGTGCAAAACGGTGCAGGTAACTCTCTTGCGACCACGGGCAGCAATCTGATCGCCAGAGAAATTTTACTTCAATTTTTTCCCCTAATTAATTATTTTTGATTTATTTATTTTTCTATAAAGTTTAAATTTATTAAATTTAAATTTTTCTTAAATAGTAATTTACGTTTGATTTAATTTTTAAGAAAATTTGAAAATCTTGAAAATTAATTTCCTCGTAATTATTTAATTTTGATTAATTTATTTTCTAAGAAAATTAAAAATACTGGAAATTTAAATTTCTCTTAAATATTAAACTAAGGGTACTCAAGTATTGGTAGATTCAGGTTTCCAACGGGCTTTTAAAGTGGACTTTAATCTTTCGAAGAAAATGAAGACTATGTGCTATTCTGACGGAAAATTCCTGAACACGGAAATTATAGATAATGGTTTTCTTACTCCAACAAAATTGATTTCAAGACCTATAGACGAAAATTGTGGAACTTCCTCAAAGGCTTACTCTATAGGATACCACTGGGTTTTCAGACACAGGGAATGAATGAAATTTCTACGGGTACAGTTTTTCTCAGAGATTTTAAGACAACTCTATGATTTCAGATTATACAGTCACACTGTGGATTGTACCAATGCTATATTTATCCGGGAATCAATGAGATCAAACAGGCATGAATTGTAGAGGTCAGAAAGAATAGTGGGGACATACAGATATCTCAGTTACATGCAGTAAAATTGGAACCTCAGGACAAAATGTAAGAGTTACTAATAGCTGAATCAGAAGAAGCTCAGGTAGAATTACTTGAGGGACTGGACGTCAGGGCAGTGTTTCACTTGTCAGGGAAGTTTAGTCGCATCAGATTCACAAGGATTACATAAGCTATATCCAAGGATCAAGCCTATCTATTCTAAAGCAGAGATTCTTACAGATTCAGTTCAAGAGGTGGTTACAGACTGAGAATGGGACATAAACAAGATTTGATAGCTACAGGTTTGACAAGATATATGTGTCAAGTAACTATCAGGGGTTTTGCTATAACAGAACAAGAAGCTTGACAAACAAGGATGAGTAGGGATTCAGTTGAAGAGTTGAAACAAAGGTGGGATGTTTTCTTAGGGAAGCAGCCAGTCAAAACTTATAGTGCACGGGAAAGAGTTGGGATGGATCAGATGACGAGAATCATGAATATCTTGCTTTCATAGAAATCTCTGAAGATGATCCAACTCACATATCTCAGGTTTCAATTTCTTGAACCACTGCAATATCTTGTTCTCAATATTCAATGCATGATAAGATCTTAGTATTTAAATGTTTAATACTAGCACAAGCATGATAGCATCACACATAGATAATGCTGAACTAGTTCACTAGATTATTTTCTGGTAACTAAGATTGATGTTTAACTTGTGCATGTTACTTTAGATGATCTTAAATATGTGTTTGAATATTTGTTGACCATGATTAGTTGCTTTAGTGAGGTATATATTTTTCCAGCATATAAGACCTTTGTTTATGCTTATCTCTTGTATCCTAATACAATGTGAGTTATTCATTTGATCTGAATTTTTTATTGAGATGTAGTAGTTTACAATTGGATTGAGATAGCTAGATGAGATTTATCAACAGGATTGGACTAGATAGAATTAGTGATTTTATTATTAATTCTATTTGTTCCAGATCATGCTTGTCTTGATTAATTCTTATGTGCAATGTTTCTGAATGAATGCCATGTATTCCTAATACACTGCTTGCTTATTTTTATGCCATGAATGCATCTCTTAGTACTTGCATTAATTATTAGAAAAGCATGTTTAGAATTACAATAGGGCAAAGACTGTTAGTCCTCCTTATGTAAGGTTGAAACCATTTTCCCCTAGCCTAGAGACAAATTTGTCAAGGGCATGATAAGGCTGCAGTTGTTGTTATCTTTGTTTATGATAAAATCTCTAATCCATCTGGACCCAAACTGATAAGTTGGGTACCAAGAACTGTTAATCCATCTCCGAGTGCAGGACATAACAGGTTAATTAATTCATATGTATTCTTGGTAATTCATATCCAAGGCATATGATTAAAGAAAGAGCCTCATAATCAAATGTGATCAACAAAAGCCATTCTGTCAGTAATCTTTGGAGATGATAGAAAAGGTTTTCATTACGGGACAAGCTATGCAGAAAAGGGATGTCATCATGGATTCAACAATTGCTATCACTGATGATAACTAATCATTGGAGTCATTGATAACAATTGAAGCATCTTTCTTGCTGAAGAATCAAGACACATATCCAATTATCAGACAGTTTTGCATCAATGGACAAAATGTCAATTCAATGAAGGATTAGTGTATCACCTGAAGCAGGAAGGTTGAGAAGCTTGCTCTTCTTAGAGTAAGGAAAGGAAATGCTCGTGGCTAGACTAGAAACTCTGAAAAGGTGAAGTCAATGGTTTCTAGTGTAAAGCTTCATTTGAAAAAAGTTTAGCTATGGCATTAGAAGCTTTCACCCTTGAACTTCAATTCAAGGAACTCTTTTTTGAAAGGAGGTTTGTGATAAGACTGCCTCATCTGGAATTCAGTAGACGCTAAATGTGAGGCATGTCAGAAAGAGAAGTTAAAGACAACATCACTTCAAAGCAAAGATATACCTTAGTAATGGTGGTTGACTACTCTTATGAAAAAAAGTTGTTGTTCGTGCATTCTCAAGACAAGACATCACAGATGGTGATTGATCGTATCAGAAGATCAAGTTGGAAGCAACTGTAAAAGAAATGATCTTGTGATCAGATAAATGGGAGTGAATTCAAGAAGCTGTTCTGATTAATATCTGTAAACATGAAGAACATTTTGAGACATATTCAGCACTAGGAGCTCCGTGTCAGAATGGAGTGGTACAAAGGAAGAACCAGAACTTGATTAAAGCTACAAGGGAAATATCAAGCTAATCAAGACTTTCTAAATACCAAAGGGCTGGAGCACTCAAAATAATTTACAACAAGTAAGATCAAACCTTGATCGGGATGTATATATGAAGACCACTGATGAGTTAATGGCCAACATAAGTAAATACTGGATAACCTGAAAGTGTTTGGAGAGAATGTTCTATAGAAGCAAACAATGAAATCAGCTGTTTGAAGATCTTGGAATTTGCAGCTAAGACTTGTAAGGATATTCTTCATGGCTACTCAGTGGAGTCTACAACCTACAGGGCATTTGTGGTCTATCAACAGAAGATGATTGAAAGTCTAAGTGCATAGTTCAACAACTCAATACTCCAAGATGTTAAAGGAGAAATTAATGGTATTGATGATTCATATCCAAGCAGTGGAATGGCAGTGTACCACACAACTCATTATTTTAATGAAGCCAGTCAGCAAGGGTAAGGATTTTCAGGAAATCCCAGCAACAACTTAGAGGGTGCAATAGAAGGATCAACTAGTCAGACACTACACCACATTAAATATCTAGAGAACACTACAAGAATATATCTATTGAGAAAAAGGGTTTGATGTCAATATTATTCCCAGAGTCTAGTTCTTAAGTGATCCAGATGGTGGAGTAATGATTAACAGGGCTACTGAGTATGAATGAATAATTAATTCTCCAGTTTTCTATCTAACGAAGAAACTGAGAAAGTTACAGAAGCTCTGATAGATCCAGATTGATTGGGTGATTACAAAGCAAGATGAACTCAATCATTCAGCAAGCAGATTGTAGGGAAGCTGGTATCCAAATTAAATGACAATATTGTAAATGGTTCAAGGATAACCAGAAGTCAAACTGGATGACAATGGCATTGTTACGAGGGACAAGGCCAAACTGGATGCTAGGTTATTATCAGGAAGAAGTATCTAACAGATAGCACCAGTGACGAGACTTGAGGATATTACAACATATCAGGCACCTGATGCACATTACACTTGGAATTGGACTCTAGTAGATGTGTACAAGTGCACTCCTGGTTGGTGAGTTAAAAGAGGAAGTCAATGCACCACAGTTCATGGACTTTGCAGTTGCAGATCTATTGGACTATGTATATCTCTTCTTCACAATCTTACCTCAGGTTGGTATGAACTAGTATACTACTCAAGCAATCGTCAAGGATATGGTATGGCACTCTAACTGAAGTTACAATTTAAATATGAACTAGTAGAGTCGTCATATTAATAACTCTCTTATCACTAGGTATAAATATATTGTTTTATATGTGCAGTGACATAATGATAATGTTATATGTTGGTCTACTAACAAAGACTTGTGCAAGATTATTTGCTAAGTAATTACAGAGTAGGTATGGAGGAACATGTTAGAAATGTTGTAATTCTTTTTGGGATTACTTTAAGCAAGCCATTAGAATAATTCTTTTAGGAGCTTAAGCAAGCCAAAAGAACAATTCTCTTATGAGCACAAGTAAACCAAAGGAATGATGGCAATACAAGTAAGTTAAGGATCTTTTGAAGATGCAAAATTTAGAAGATTCTGAACATGCCAAGACTACTTACCAACAGAAACCACTAAAGCTTGATCGGTGCAACTCAGGTATAATAACAAGCTATAGAGGTATGATGAGCTCACTCTTTTACTCAAATGTTAATAGACAACATGTAATGTTCTCAAGATGCCAATGTGCAAGGTTCCAAGTGGATCCTATAGAATCCAATCTTATAGCTATTAACAAGATTATTAGATATCTTAAGGGACTACCAACTCTTGAAGTAAAGTACCCTAAAGATATTGTGCTTAACATGTTTGGCTATATAGATATAGATTACGCAGGTTGTAAGAAAGACGGGAGAATCATCTCTGAAGCTGTCAACTTAAGTGACAGGAGAAGCATCTCAGGAAGCTGTCAACTTCGTGGACGAAGATTGACTTCTTGTTATGATAAGAAACAACCTCAAATTCAACAACACTGTGGAATACTCTATGACAAGGCACCTTTACACCAGGTATCATTTAATTCGAGAGCATGTCTTTTAGTTAAAGAGTTACTGACAGAAACATTTATTAAATCACTTGTTAAAGTTAATTTTTCAAGACTGGTTTGTAAGTGTGGGATATCATTCATTGCACATTAGTTGGAAATCCCATATGTAAGGAATTCTTAATATAAGTTCACAAGTATTAAATCTTTAATATTTAAAGGACTTGTGAATTTATCAGTAATCCAGTATCTCGTACTTAGTGCTACTATCTTGATTATCATGATTACAATGACACATACATTTGTGGTAGTTAAGTATTATAGCATTAAGTTTGAATATTATTTCAATTGATTTAAATTATGACTGTAAACAATTCCATTCAATATCAATCTCATAATTTGAATTATATTAAAATGATATGCAGCATAGTTATTTGTATCTTGTACGAATAATTATGATACTTTTAGTTTTAGTGATATTATTTAGAATTTTTGTTCTAAGTAATCAATGCTCATTTCTAAAATCACTAATATTGAAAGTTGAAGTATTTTCTAAGTTATGTGTATAAAACTCTCAATATTTTATATGCTTAGAAAGTATTTCTAAAATTACTAATTATCCAGAGATTGATTACCATGTATATAAGTCATATATCCTATTTGTGATTATTCAAGGATAATTATAAAAATATTTAAGTGCTAATATCTACCTCATAGATATTTAGTATTTATTTATTTATTATTTGTTTTGGGGTAGTTTGGATTATGAAAATTGAAGCAATTCAATGATGTTATTTGCTCCATAATTCAAACTAACTTAAAATAAATAAGCAGCATGATTGATTATAACTAAATCTGTCAACAATTGATATCTAGTATATTGATTGTAACTTATGCGTTATAAGTTAATTATGAGATCTTGGTTTTAGTGAATTTAGCAATGCTTATATATCTCTATAATTCACTGAAATCGGAGTATGATTGTAGCATGATTAGTTGTGTGTAAATTCTTGACTTATATCAGTTAATGATATTTAGTTAAGAGTTCAACTATGAACTAATTGTGAAGTATTAGTATTTGTGACATTACTTAGATTTCCTCTAAGTAATCAATGCTTATCCTCAGTCACTTATACTAATATAAAAAGTGTAAAAAATATCTCTTGAAGTACAACTATGGTCAATGAGGATTTTGCTTTATTAGAAGTAACCATATGTTGTCAAGTTAGAATAATTTTTATACTTATTTGCAAATTCCTAAATACTTTGATAATAGATGCAATACTTAATGGATCAAAGTATATGAAACTTAGAATATTTTTCTAAGATTGCAAACAAGACAATGTTGGTTAATGTTGCTTTATTTATCGAACCAATATTGTTTGAGATATTACAGTTGTTAGGAGTTAACAATTGTATGAAATATGAAATTGAATGCTGATATCTTTTTGATAGATAATTGGTATTTAATTCATTGATATCTTATTTTAATATTTAAAATAGGATGTAACATAATTATTCGTATCTAAAGTACTTGGAAAGTATCAGTCAATGATATATTGTTCATATTTTGTTACAGATAATTGTGAGATTTTAAGTTCTAGTGGATTTATATGAGTTGCTATATCTGACAGATTCACTACAATTTAAAATTAGCAGCATAGTCCTTCTTATTAAGATTATTTATCAATAAACAATATTGTTGGTAAAAATTTTATAAAGATAGATTATGGAGCTTTTGATATGAATGAAAATTGCTTAGACTTTACCCTAAGTGACCAATGCTTTTACAAAAACTCATTCATCTTGAAAGACAAAATCTTTCTTTCTCTTCTTAATACTGCTAGGTCATCAGTCTGTGTCTTATCAAATCATTTATCTTTTTAAGCATAAAAACAGACTTGTGTACTCGAATAGTTTTAGGAGAAAATCAAACTTCTTTTTACAATGGTGATCACTTATTTCATTAAAATCTTTGTGAAATCACTATTATACATCATTTCTCTCATAAGATTAAATGCATATTTCTCATTCATTATAGATCTTAAGTGCATTTTATCTCTATATTGCCACATGTTCTATGATACAGGTTTAGCCTCCAATGGCCTTCTTTTATTTGATAGTCATGAGGTTGAAAACCCACAACTTCTATCCCAGACTGTAAAGATAAACACAAAAATAGAACCAACCAACACTCTCTTACCACTAAAATGATGTATGAATGAGCGTGAGGGAGAAAGTGCCTTAGTACACCACATAAGGAAGGTTCTGATGTCAACCCATCAGCTCTGTCTCCTACAAAGATGAGTAGTATTTAAAACAGAGATAATTGCTAGCCCCCATACATCTTCTCAAAAAGATGTAATGGCTGAAAAGGCACAAAAACAGTTACTAGATTCATCCTCTCAACAGGGTGCGTCTATTGAAATTCACCTATCGACCAAGGCATCCGATGTAGTGTCACCACCTTAAACATAAACAATTCTTGATACACTAGGAAAGGTTTCACACACAAAGGAAGAGTTGACGGAAACAAGAGTTTCGACCATTTTAAGGTCAGATTCGATTGTTCAAGGTTCTTTATTGGACCAATTGTCTTTACAGGTGTTAGGAGAGGATAGTGATCCAATAGCCATATGTCAGTGGTCAGTGTCTACCTCCCCAGGATTAAATCCCCTGGATGCATCTGCGGATAGTGGATCTGTCATAGGTGCATATAGGCAACTTGTTGATAATGATTCAGATATTACCTGATGAGTCACAAGGAAATGTCTTCACAGACATTAGAAGGAAACTTTGATCTTTATGCTAAATTCTTTGGATCATTGTTTACCTTCCCAGAGTTCAAATCTGGAACCCTAAAAGGAAAACTAGTAATTTGTAGATTATGACTCAGATTCATCTGACGAGTCTAACAAGGATGGGGATTTGCGAACTCCCATTGCACCATCTGTGACCTCCTTAAGGTTGGCTAAGGTGATTTTCCTTGTAGGTACAGCTGGATTTTGGAGTTATGAGAGGAGTGATACACTTGTGAGAATGAGTGTAAACACGAGTGGAGAGAAGAGTGAAACACATGTGAGGTACACAAATTAGAATCACACACTCACAGTGAGGAAGAAAGAGAACCACCATATCCCATTCCCTATCCCTAAACATGGTTCTTGATACTTCGAGCCTCGATTCGGTTTATGATTGGAACCTAACTCTTAGGTACCTAACATTTACAGATTGGATTAGAATACTTCGGGAACTAACAAATCGGGAGCTAACAATTGGTAACAATTGGTGATCTCACAGTTGGGAGGTATAAGGAGTTGGGAATATTGGTTAACAGGATGATCAACAGTGAAGCCATTTGGCAGAATTTAAAGGGATATGGTTGATTAGACTCTGACTTGTTATTTCTTTTCCAACCAAGTAAAATATGAGAACTCTTTCAAACAACAGCATACATTCCTTCTCTAAGGGGGAGATAAAAGCTTATATAATAGTTTGGAGGATTCCTCAAGTAAGAGGGAGAAATATCAGGGAGGAAGAAAAAGGTAAAGCACATGTACACTACACCACACCATTGTTGTTTGTTACTACGGATCCTATTGTATGGGAGAGGTGGTAAACACAAGGTGATTTCCTAGTGATCAGAAGAAGTGGTTTGGTTCATCATTATTCTTCATAAGGGGATAAGTTGTTTTCCAAAAGGGGAGTACCATTAGTTTTTATCTGCGAATCCTATTGTACGAAAGAGGTGGTAAACGAAGGTGATCTCCTTTAAGCAGTTCATTCTCATAGGGGGAGAAGCAAGAGAGATATGTGCTTCTCAACAGGAAATGTGGTTGTATAAAAGAAGTTGTTGATGATTACTTCAAAACTGAGAAGTGTTATCTGGCAGAGAGTTGAAGAACCAAGGAAATGAAGATGAAGCTACTTGAAGATCAGTTTAGTGCTAGAGGAACAAGCATCTTTCATTTTAGTTACTCAAGAAATCTAGAAATGCAGTATTTGATCCAGAAAACCAGTAGCATTATTTACAAGTCCTGGTACATTACTTTTTCTTGTTGTTAGTTGAGTTATCCTCTCTATTTAATTTGTTTGTTAAGTGTAACAATCAAATAGGGGGAGATTGTTGGTAAGACTGCGTAGCTGTATGAACAGTTACGTGATAACTCAACACGATAATAACACTAGAATAGGAAAGGTTAATAATACTACGTCTATACAAGAAATCAGGAAGAATGAAGACAATGCAAATATAAAGAATCAGAAGATTAGAAGAAAACATGAAGTCTGTCTACAGGTCACTGAAAGAAGTTCATTAATATGACCATGCCTCAGTGAAGAACAAAGGTTAAACACTTTCAGGGTTTCAGAAATATTGAAGATTTAGTATACAAGTGCTATCGAAAGATTTCAGTGTATTGGCATTGATTGAAGATAGACAGTATTCGAAGCATAGGAATCTGAAGAATTGAAGATAGAGTATAGACATAGGTTAATGAAGATGTTGTCTAAAGTACCATAAAGGATTTCAGTGAAAGTACAGTTGTTTATTGACAGTCAATGTCTGAAGCAATAAAGTTGAGGCAAGCTTAACAATGTAATCAAGGTTATAATATGAAGACCTGAATCGGGGTTAGTCGTCTGTGAACCAGACTAGTTGCACTAGGCCTCAACAGTTCGTGAAAGGAATCTGGGTAATATTTATAGAAGAATTGTTAAGTTGAGGAACGTACTTGGATTGAACGTTTATCTGTTAAAGTACGAGAAGAGGTGCGCGGGGTATACACCTAAACAGCTCAGGGGACTGGCGAAGCTTAAAGTTTAATTATTAAATTAAATAAATTATTTAATAAACTTTAATATAATTTATTTAATAAACTTAAAATGATTTATCTTATAAACTTTAAATAAGTTTATTTTATAAATCTAAATTAGTTTATTTATATAAGTTATATTTAAGTTTATTTTATAAATTAATTTAGTTACAATTTAAACTTAAAAAGAAAAAAATAGAGAATAGAAAAAGAAAAACAAAAAACTAAAAACAAAAGACAAAAAGGAAAAACAAAAAGAAAAAAGAAAAACAAAAAGAAAACAAAAAGAAAGAAAAACAAAAAGAAAAAGAAAAGAACAAGAAAAAAAGAAAAAAAGAAAAGAAAAATAAATAAAGAAATCAACGTGTACATGAGTTTTGTTTTATAAATCTTAAGTACATACATGTACTTGTTACATCAAGTAACAAGTACTCACCAGAGAAAGAAAGTCGCCACAGATCAAAAACCTCTCCCCCTTATCGCTAAACATCCTGTCGCCACAGAGGTTTTGATAAGGTTGTCGCCATAGAGCTCCTCCCTTCTCAACCACATATTATTGGATAAAAGACTACACAATTGCAGCAGAAATAAGAGCCAATCATTTTTTGGGGATTCATTTTTCTGTTCATCTTCTCTCCCAAGTGAGTAGTGAAATGGCAACAAAGATTTACAGAGAAGCTCAAGATCTTTGTTTATCCGTTTAACTTCTCACCGGAGTAACGTTATAATGCCCGATTTAACTCTTGTATATTCTTAGGGGAATTATAATCGTTACCCGGTAATTAAATCCTAGTACAAACAAAAGCTAGATTATTGTATAGGATTTGATTTGTAAATCTTTGTAGAAGCTAGGAACTTTGTTGTTCTTAGATATTAACCGGTTAATTTATTTACCGGAGTGTAGCAACACCCTCGAGGATTTATATACGAATATATATTTCCCCGAATATCTTGTGTTCCTCATTTTTATCGTTCCAAACACTATTCTTCTCAAGAACACGAAACCACTAACCGAGCACTAAATATTTTATCCGTTAAAAATTCGAAAGAATTTTTAATTTAGTGATTATCGTATTCAACCCCCCCCTTCTATGATAATTCGGGACCTAACACCATTACATGCTAAGGTTAAGAATGAAAAGGCTATTAAATGAAGTATTTAATGAAGTTAGAATCCCATGTTTGTGTTATATATTATTCAACTCTCTTTAATCTCTTAGTTAATATTCTCTAGTATAATTTTCAATAGTTAATCGTAGTATAATCAAATCCCAAATTGTTATTCATCTTAGCATTAAATAATAGCCATATCATTGTTGCATAAGTGCATAAATCACAAAGTTAACCTAAACTAGTCTCTGTGGGAATGAACTAGAAAGAATTCTATATTACTTGCGATCGCGTATACTTATGTGAATTATTAGCGAGTGTTTAGCAACTAACAGTAACCTTTTCTCTTAGCTTTCTTCTTTGACTTCTCTTCAACCTTAAGTGCAACTGGTTTAGACTTGGATCCTTTTCTCTTGCTTCTTTGCTCCATCTCTAGTTCATGAGTTTTCGGTATTCCATAGATCTCCTCTAGAGGTTTTTCATCAAGTTCAAAATTATCCCTTATTGATGTGACCTTATAGTCCCACTTTTCAAGGAGTGCAAGTAGAAACTTTAAGTTTGAGTCCTCTAAATCATATTCCTTATTGACAAGAGATAAGTCATTCAACAGCTTTTGAAATTTGTCATAGATCTCAGTTAATGACTCATTATCTCTTGAGTCAAAGTGCTCATATTCTTGAATAAGTACTGTTCTTCTTGATAGTAGTGGTACCTTCACACTTTACTTCTAAAGCATCCCAAATTTCCTTTGTTGTTTTACATCCAATTACCCTATTGGACATAACACTATCAAGACTACTTTGCAAGATATGTCTGACTTTTGCATCCTTCATAACAGATGAAAGATCTTCAAGAGCATAGTCCTTCTTGTCTTTATCAACCATCTTTTCCGCTTCTCCTGCAACAGCAACAACTACCTTCATTGGTCTATGAGGACCATCATAAATCTTGCTCAGGTATTCAGGATCTGTTGCTTCCAAGAACATGGCCATCCTAACTTTCCAGATTGGATATTCATGTATCTTCAAGATTGGAACCTTGATGGCTACATACCTACTCATATTACTGCTAATCTGTGAAGTGGTTGGGGGTGGTGGTGGATTCTGTTGTGCTTCTTTGTATGCCATTGAAGATTGATTTTCAGATCTTAAACTGTTTGTATATCAACAGCAAGCTCTGATAGCAATTTTTAGGTCCGTAATCTACTGTAGAGGGGGGTGAATACAGTTTATGCAAAAAATTCGATAAAGCTTTAACATAATCAACAGCTTTTTTATCAACAGATAGAAACTGATTACAAAAATACTATCTCAAAGGATGAACAATTATCCTTTAGAGCTGCTGCGTTATGCAAATAATATATCAATGTACACAACACATAAAGTGTAAACCTAATATGTGCTTATATAGTACATAGTTACACAATCAATAAGGAATCCTATCCTATTACAATAAGGAAACCTATTACATATCCATGTATGATTGCTTCTGAGATAAAGTCCTTCACCACCTTGAATTTCCGCTTTCCTTTTCCTTCTTGAATATCTACTGATGTGACTAAGTCCTGATGACATCAATTGCTGATCATCAAGTACTGATGGATAAGTACTGATGACGTCTCCTTCATTAAATCCTGATATTAAGTCCTGATATCATCAATTATATCTAACAGTGGAGGTTTTATATCAAGAACTCAACTTCCTTCTACAAGAAAATGGACTAAGTCACATACACCTGACTTAATCATTGGAAATCCTAATAGTGGTGTGAAAACTAGAAGATCCACTGAAAATGAATGTCTCTATCATTCTTTTCTATCTCAAACTGAACCCAAGAAGGTTGAAGAAGCTCTGAAAGATGCTGATTGGATCACAACAATGCAAGAGGAGTTAAATGAATTTGAAAGGAACAAACTCTGGACTCTTGTACCAAGACCTAAGAACAGATCAGTAGTTGGTACAAATTAGGTGTTCAGAAATAAAACTGATAGTGAGGGCATTGTTATAAGAAATAAATTAAGGTTATTTACAAAAGGCTATTCACAGCAAGAAGGTATTGATTATAATGAGACTTTTTCTCCAGTTGCAAGACTTGAGGAAATCGGAATTTTTCTGGCCTATGTTGCTCACATGAAATTTAAGGTATTCCAAATGGATGTAAAGAGTGCATTTCTAAATGGTGAACTTGTAGAGGAAGTTTATGTTGAACAACCTTCAGGGTTCATTGATCCAAAATATCCAGATCATGTCTACTTACTGGATAAAGCACTCTATGGACTAAAGCAAGCTCCAAGAGCCTGGTATGAAACACTTGCTCAATTTCTGTTGGAAAGTGGTTTCAAAAGAGGTATAATTGATAAAACTCTATTTTACAAGTACCATGGTAAGGACTTGTTGTTAGTACAAATATATGTTGATGATATCATTTTTGGTTCTACTAATGATCAACTATGTGAGAGATTTGCAAAGCTAATGCAGTCAAGAAATCAGATGAGTATAAGTAAAGCAGACAAATAAAGGTATCTTCATAAATCACGAAAAATATACTAGAAATTTTCTCAAAAGATTTGGAATGCAAGAAAGTTCAACTGCAACAACTCACATGGCCACTACAACTAAGTTAGATTTAAATACTGGTTCATCAATAGATATAACTAACTACAGAGGTATGATATGCTCACTCCTATATTTGACTTTTAGTAGACCTGATATCATGTATGCTACTAGTCTGTGTACAAGGTTCCAAGTTGATCCAAAGGAACCACATCTATTAACTGTAAAAAAATAGATATCTCAAAGGCACCATGAACCTTGGATTATGGTATCCTAGAGATTCAGACTTTAAGCTAATTGGATATTCAAATGCTGATTTTGCAGGATGCAAAATAGATAGGAAAAGTACCTCTGGAAGCTGCCAATTTCTTGGTGCCAAATTGGTTTCTTAGTTTAGCAAAAAATAAAAGTCAATTTCCACATCAACTACTAAAGCTGAGTACATTACTACAGGAAGGTTTAATGCTCAAATACTTTGTATGAAGAATCAATTATTGGATTATGGGTTAGAATATTCTCAAATTCCTATATATTGTGATAATCAAAGTGCTATGGCAATGACAGGACACCCAGTACAGCATTCAATAACTAAACATATCAGCATAAGGTACCATTTCATAAGGGAACATGTAATGGAAAGTCCAGTGGAATTGCACTTTGTGCCTACAGATCAGCAGTTAGCAGACATCTTCACCAAACCACTCTATGAAGCCACTTTTACCAGATTGGTAAATGAATTGCGAATGATCTTAGGACAATTCTCAAACTTTGATGAAAAATTGTGATTTGTAGTTAATAATTAGAGTGTGGGATCTTTATCTTGTGTATCATTATTTGTTAAAAACTACTAATAATGTTAAACTATGATGCCATGTATTCATGCTTTTTGTTACATTGTCAAGTTAATTTTATGTCCTAATAGTTAAATTATGACAGTAGCTTCATGATAAACTCTGATTATGTGAATAAATATCAATATTAGTCAAAGTTGAGTCGACTGACAAATCTTGACAGTAGCTAGTTAAATAATGATATTGGTCAAATCCTGATTGACCATTATATTCTGATAATATTTTGAATTTATTCAAAATGTTTTTTGTCAGTATTTTAATTAAGGAAATATGATGAAGAATTATTGGGAAAAATTAAAATTGATTATAAATGTTATTCGATGGCGTGAGGATAGGCAAAATGATTGGGCTTTTACAAAACAATATTTTGTATAACTGTGAACGTAATTACTGCAGATTAAAACACGCACAATGATTATTTTCCTGATGAATGATAACATGCCACGTGTCCCACTAAGTTGAACAGTCTGTGTGAGTTGGAGTAGAGTGTTAAACAAAATCAATTTTTGATTTCTAATTATCACTTTATCACTTAATGATTATCTTCTTACTCTTTTACTCTCTTATTTTCTCCAGCTTAAACTCTGAAACCCTAATCAGTGTTTGAGCAAATTACTTACATAAAAATCATGTCTTCACCTGCTACTTCTACACCTTTCACTCATGGTGGTTCCAAGTTTGTCACAAACAACTACTGTTATTCTGGACAACAATGGGATAAATCTTGATTTTCATATTTTTCAAGATTTCTTAAGGGAGAGTGAAGTTGGGTATGCTCTTACAGCTCCAACAACTATTTCTGGAGATCAGGTTCTTGCTTTATGAAGGACTGGTCTATATGATGATAGAGGTGAAGCAGGCACTCCAAGTATAATCTTTGAATTTGATAAACATATGAGGTTTTTTACTCCTCAGATAGTGTATGATGCTCTTCTTCTCCCAGCTCCCACTTCTTATGCAACATTTATGGGAGATGCAGAAATGAGAAGGTTCTTCATAGAAATTGGTTATAACAAGGACATGAAGAATCTTGGCCAACTGAAGAGAAATGGGCTAAGGAACGAATGAAATTTCTTTTTTGATTGTATTACAAGGGCATTCAACAACAAATGTACCAATTTTGATGCCCTTCCGATCATGACACAGCAAATTGGGTACTCTCTAATTCATGGTGTAAATTATGATTTTGGTAGAGTTGTTTTACAATTCATAGGGGATAGATTAAAAGCTGATATGAATATAGCATATTATGCTAGACTTTGTCAGTTGATTTTGTTGTGAATATGTTGTGCACTTGATGATTACCTAAACAAAACATCTAAGTAGATTTTACTTAGTGAAATAATGTAGCACTCGACGGATAAGAATTATAGTCCTGACGGATAACTCAGTTTGAGTACCGACGGATGAGTAATTTATTATCCATCGAGTGAGTAGCTTATATAATTATAAGTTTGTAGCACAGTGTTGTATGCACCTTTGTATAGAATCTGTAGTAGCATATAAGTCATGTTGACTTTAACTAGATATGCAGAATAGGTTGATTAACTGTACATAAGCAATGTCTTGTAATTCTGTATAAGTGAAATGAAGTCAAGTGCCAAAATAGCTATCAACGGATGCTTAACAAAGCTTCGACGGATGATCAAATGACTTTCAACAGATGTTCAAAATAGCAGTCGACGGATGATCAAGTAAGTCATCAACGGATGATCTGAAAGTCGACGGATGATAATATCAAGATTCAAACATCAGTTGAACAGTGAAAGCTGACACACAGCCGTCGAGATTGGATACAAACACACTGTGGAAGCCCATTAACTGGGTAATAGAGGATGAAAAGCAGCAAAGATCAAGACTGTTAG